>NW_025920171.1:31144-64800 GCF_902686445.1 Sciurus carolinensis | reverse complement strand
GAGGAAAATTAATTGCATGGAGCACATTCCAGAAAAGAATGAAAAGTGAACAACTAAATGACCTAACATTACAGCTCAAAGCCCTACAAAAAGAACAGAATAACAGCAAAAGTAGTAGAAGACAGGAAATAATTACAATCAAAGCTGAAATCAATGAAATTGAAACAAAAGAAACAATTCAAAAAATTGACAAAACAAAAAGTTGGTTCTTTGAGAAAGTAAAAAAATTAGACAAACCCATAACCACACTAACAAAGAGAAGGAGAGAGAAAACTCAGATTACTAAAATTCATGATGCAAAAGGAAATAT
Organism: Sciurus carolinensis; assembly: GCF_902686445.1. Lineage (NCBI taxonomy): Eukaryota > Metazoa > Chordata > Mammalia > Rodentia > Sciuridae > Sciurus > Sciurus carolinensis. The sequence continues at coordinate 64,490 of NW_025920171.1, read as the reverse complement.
CATGACAGATACCACTGAGATACAGAACATAATGAGAAGCTACTTTGAAATTCTGTATTCCAACAAAACAGAAACTACCGAAGACATTGACAAATTTCTAGAGACAGATGCTCCTCCCAAACTGAACCAGGAGTACATACACAATTTAAACAAAACAATATCAAGCAATGAAATAGAAGAAGCCATTAAAAACCTACCATCCAAGAAAAACCCAGGACCAGATGGATTCTCAGACAAGTTCTACAAGATCTTTAAAGAACTCACCCCAATACCTCTCAAAGTATTCCAGGTAATAGAAAATGAGTGTACCCTACTAAACTCATTCTATGAAGTTAATATTAACCTCATACCCAAACCAGGCAAACACATAACAAGGAAAGAAATTTTTAGACCAATATCCTTGATGAATATAGATGCAAAGATCCTTAATAAAATACTGGCAAACTGTATCCAAAAACATATTAAGAAAATTGTGCACCACAATCTAGAGGGGTTCATCCCTGGAATGCAAGGATGGTTTAGCATCTGTAAATCAATAAATGTAATCCATCATGCCAATAGACTTAAGGATAAGAATCATGTGGTTATTTCAATTGATGCAGAAAAAACATTCAACAAAATACAACACCCTTTCATGCTCCAATCACTAGAAAAATTAGGGATAGGAGGAACATACCTGAACATTGTAAAGGCTATTTATGCTAAGCATATTGCAAGCATCATTCTTAATGGAAAAAAAAAAACTGAAAGCATTCCCTTTAAAAACAGGAACAAGATAAGGATGTCCTCTTTCACCACTTCTATTCAACACCCTTCTTGAAATACTAGCCAGAGCAATTACACAGACTAAAGAAATTAAAGGGATACAAATAGGAAAAGAGTTACTTAAGCTGTCGTTATTTGCTGATGAGAAGATTCTATATTTTGAGGATCCAAAAAACTGCTCCAGAAAAATTCTAGAACTCATCAATGAATTCTGCAAAATAGCAGGCTACAACATCAAAATACATAAATCTAAAGCATTTTTATACACAAGCCCTGAAACATCTGAAAGGAAAATGAGGAAAACAACTTCTTTGCAATGGCCTCAAAAAAAAAAAAAAAAAAAAAAACTTGGGAATCAATCTAACCAAAGAGGTAAAAGATCTCTACAGAAAACTACAGAACATTGAAGAAAGAAATTGAGGAAGATCATAGAAGATGGAAAGATCTCCCATGTTCTTGGATAGGCAGAATTAATTTTGTCAAAATGTCCATACTACCAAAAGTGCTATACAGATTCAATGCAATTCCAAATAAAATCCCCAATGATGTACCTTACAGAAATAGAGCAAGCAATCATGAAATTCATCTGGAAGAATAAGAAACCCAGAATAGCTAAAGCAATCCTTAGCAGGAAGAATGAAACAGAGGTTACTGCAATACCAGAACTTCAGCTATACTACAAAGCATTAGTAACAAAAATGGCATGGTATTGGCACCAAAAAGGCAGGTAGATCAATGGTACAGAATTGAGGACACGGACACAAACTCAAATAAATACAATTTTCTCATACTAGACAAAGGGACCAAAAATATGCAATGGAGAAAAGATAGCCTCTTCAACAAATGGTGTTGTGAAAACTGGAAATCCATATGCAGCAGAATGAAACTAAACCCCTATCTTTCACCCTGCACAAAACTCAACTCAAAGTGGATCAAGGACCTCAGTATCAGACCAGACACACTTCATCTTATAGTATAAAAAGTAGGTCCGAATCTTCAACATATGTGCTTAGGATCAGACTTCCTTAACAGGACTCCCGTAGCACAAGAAATAAAAGCAAGAATCAATAACTAGGATGGATTTAATCTAAAAAGCTTCCTCTCAGCAAAGGAAACTATCAGCAAGGTGAACACAGAATCCACAGAGTGGGAGAAAATCTTTGCCACTTACACTTCAAATAGAGAACTAATCTCTAAAATATTTAAAGAACTGAAAACTCTACACCAAGAATACAAATAACCCAATCAACAAATTGGCTAAGGATATGAACAGACACTTCACAGAAGAAGATCTACAAGCAATCAACAGATACATGAAAAAAATGTTCAACATCTCTAGTAATAAGAGAAATGCAAATCAAAACCACCCTAAGATTCCATCTCACCCCAATTAGAATGGCAATTATCAAGAATAAAAACAGCAATAGGTTTGGCGAGGATTTGGGGAAAATGGTACACTCATACATTGCTGGTGGGACTGCAAATTAGTGCAGCCACTCTGGAAAGCAGTGTGGAGATTCCTTAGAAAACTTGGAAGGGAACCACCATTTGACCCAGCTATCCCACTTCTTGGCCTATATCCAAAGGACTTAAAATCAGCATACTACAGAGATACAGTCACATCAATGTTCATAGCTGTTCAATTCACAATAGCTAGATTGTGGAACCAACCTAAATGTCCTTCATTTGATGAATGTATAAAGATACTGTGGTATATATATATATATATATATATATATATATATATATATATATAATGGAATATTACTCAGCTATAAAGAATAATAAAATTATTGCATTTGCAGGCAAATGGATGAAATTGGAGAATATCAAGCTAAGTGAGATAAGCCTATCTCATAAAACCAAATGATGAATGATCTCGCTGATAAGTGGGTGATGACACATATTGGGGGGTGGAAGGGGGCAAGAATGGAGGAAGGAGGGACTATATAGAGAAGAAAGAGGGGTAGGATGGGTGAGTTGAGGGAAAAAAATAACAGAATGAATCAAGTACCATTAACCTATGTAAATGTATGATTACACAAATCGTATGCCTTTTTTTCATGTAAAAACAGAAACAACACATATTCCATTTGTTTACAATAAAAATAAATTTTAAAAAGAAGTGCACTGAAATAATAGATTAAATAAGGTGATAGAAGGGTCTTAGAATGGTGTATTAGGCCAGGCTGAATAATGTGAAAAATATCTTGTATAGAGGCCTGAATAAAGGCAGAGGGTACTATCAATAGCAATACCAAGAAGCTCAATGCTTTGAGAGCATTTCATATGGACAGAACAATATAAATGTGCTGATAAAAACATTCCTTATCTGTGTGTGGTGGCACATGTGTTCAATACCTGCAACTTGGGAAGGTGAGTCAGGAGCATTATACTTTCAAGACCCAACACAAATTAGAGAAACCTTGTTTCAAAATTTTAAAAAGATGGGATGGTTGGAATGTGACTAAGTGTTTATGAATATGCTTCCTTGGATTTATTCCCTGTTACCAGAAAGATAATATATAAATACAAAACATACACTCCTTAGTGTGGGACAGGAGAGAATCTCAGGGTAACTTGAAGCAAAAAGCAGTAACAGCAGTCAGAATATGTCATGTCTTGCCTTTATCTCTTCACCAGAATTTTGAAGTATATATTATAATGTGACAGAAAGCAACAGAGTGATTCTGGGATAGGGTGCATGGCATAATATGATTTATTATTAAACAGAGCACTGATTGCAGCATATCAAATAGAACAGGGTGGGCATAGGCAGTAATGGAAACAGGGAAAATAACTTTCAGTGCAGGAGTTTAGATCAGAGGTGGTGGTGACCTGGGTATGTATGGTAGTAATAGGAGAGAAAGTTTGGATTTCCTGAGAATGATAAAATTGTCCTGTATCATGTCTCTGCATTTTCTCCAGTCATTGAACATGAAGCCAGTGTTCAAAAGCTCACATTATGCTGCAATTTTTATTTCTGCTTAGCAGTGAAGTACTCTATCCTGATTAACAAATCATACTGAACCCATACTAATTCTCACAGGTGTTGGATTATTTGAAATTAATTACAAAGCCTATAATCATAGTTTAATAATCATTAATAGGATTGGGATAAAAGAATGGTCTGCAGGTTATTTCTCATGAAAGTATATTTCTGGTTCTCACGTACTTTATTTGATAAGCATTTTCATTTGTCCATTATCAAATGAGTGCTCCTTGATGTTCTTGTTCCATAAATATAATGTTACCTTGGATGCATCAATAGATGCATACTATGCTGTTTTGTGCTCATCTAATTTCCTTTTTTCATATCAAATCACATCACATGTTTGGTAAAAATAAATTGAATGAGACATAACACAATAAGATCTAAAGGAAAGATACTATGAGATATTTTATTAACAGGGTATTAGATCAAAGAAGCAGAGTCAGATGTTCTAAGAAGGTTAAAATAATACTAGCGTATTGCATCTCTTTTATCCTATGGAGGAGAGAGAGGAGCATAGAAGGAAAATGTTCTAACTGAACTTCTCCTATGGTATATTTTCTCTTTAAGAGGGAGAATATGCTATAAATATCTATACAAATATTTTTTGTATTATATATAAATGAATTGAATAGATTACTTCTTGACAAGAAGACTATAGCAACCATATTTTAATCATCTTCTTGTTACACTTGTTATGAAAGCCTCTTTCATAATACATATAGCTAGTATCCTTTAAAGCAGCTCTAAGGAGATCCCTCACTACTTTCTACTAAACTACCATTCAACCATTATGATTATGTTCTCACACAGCAAGCATTTTTTTTTGTATTAGTATAATGGTTCCAAAAACAATAATAAATTTTTAATAATAAAAGTTTAATAACTTCAAATCCATTACTTTATTGAGGAAGATATTTGAGATAACATTTTGAAGTGATTAGGAAACAGAACAAGGATGACACTCTAAAAATTTCCACTTTGTAAATTCAATGTTCAACTTGAATGTTCTGCTTATAAAAGAAAAAATATGGAGTTTAACAGGTAAGCAAGTATTTACCTGGCAGAAAAGTATTAGATCATACAAAAGACTTTCATTCATAAACTGCTCTTTGTATTATCAAAACTAAATAGTAACATTCCCTGAGTTTAATTTTTGTGCCATACTTAAATTGATAAGCTACCTAGACATTTTTACTGTTTTCTATTTCATTACTGTTTTGTTTTGTTTAGTTTTTCATAGTATTTAATAATGTGGGATGTTGACTTCACTCAGCTGGTTAGATTCCACAAAAACTGGCTATATATTTGTTATGTAAGAATAAAGAATAGCATATATGAGTCAATCACTCATTAAGTGTTTATGATGTATATAATTTTTCATTTCAATATTATGTATCAGACAAATATAAGCCCAACATTCAATAAGTACATACTGAATGTCTTTATAATATTGTTTCTGTGTTTCTCAAACCATTCCAACATTTGAAATAACATCTATTTTTCTATCCCCATCCCCTCACTTTATGTGCATTTCCTGAAAGCATTCTTGCAAAGACAATTTTCTATTTCAGACTGGCTTAAGAGAAAGTGAGAAAAATAAGTGCACTACCTTTTTGTACTTCTCCACTGCTTTCAACACAAAACCAATGCCTTTGTATCTATGAATTCTATTCCTCCGAATCATATAAATGGGACATAAACTTTTTTATACAATGACCATTATGCTGTTACTCCAGTAATCTAGAACACAAACCAACACATAAAAAACTTCTCAGAGGATTCAACATCAAACCTCTTCTTTTATTCTGTAAAAATTTAATCTCCAAATTTTCCTTTTGTCTCAAAATCAAATGAAGACACTTCAACTCTCACTTACTTTCTCCATTGAATGCAAACTGATTGTCTCTTTGCCAAAGAAACTCATATATTCTCTTTCTACTAGTTCTATTCACATGAAACATGCTGTCATACACTGCTCCCAGGTCTGTGCTACTGATGTTTACTTTCCCAAGAAGTATGTGTTTTCACTTTTAAATTATATTGAAATTAATTTCATGTAATTTAACCTCCTCTGAGTAGTCTCCTCCATTACAGCATTTCTGCACATGTGGAATGTCCTCCTTCCCACATCAAAACTTCTCAATGGTTTTACAAATGGTGTCAGTTTTATAAGTAAAACAATATTTATTTAAAGCCAAGATAATCCTATGTGTGAGATAAACTAAGCATTTTACATAAAATACCTTTGTTCATTCTTCTACCAGATTTTACATAGCTACTCCTCTATTTATATTTTATAAGAGAAAACTGAGGCTGAAAATTTTAATTGCTCAGGTTCACAGAGCTACAAATTGCTATATGTGTTCTAATTTTTCCAGTGTAGTTCATCTAACCTGTACATATATTTTTTAGTCAAACATTTTACTTGCATTTAAAAGTATATCTCTTTTTGATACTCTACACATTCAATGAAAGCTGCTCAAAAAATTTGAAAGTGAAGAAAGTCATGGTGACATATCAGTATGTTATTCATCACAGAAAAGATGTGAAAAATATTATTTAAACAATTAATTATATCAGCAGAAATGAATAGTAAGCAGAATAAACACAGAGAGATTTGTAAACTCAAAACTACATTGATCAGAAATGCAACCAGACAATTATGAAAGCACAGAACTGCATCAAAAGATCACCAAATATCATGTGAGGTGGATAATAAGTGTCAACTGAATCTAACTTGGAAAATGCTGTAGAAAAGGCCCTGAGAGGAAATTAAAGAATGCCTATACATAGGTTACTTTTCTGAAGAAATCTATTTTATTTGCAAGACACTAAATCTACAAGAGAATGATTGTTAAATCCTTGCAGTGCTCGGTAATATACCAGAAAATAATATGGTAAAAATTAGGCATGTATTGCTATTGAAAGGCATTCAATTCATGTCAACACATTCCAATCTAAAATTCTGAAAATAGCATGGAAACACCATCAGATATGTCATAAAATTAATTTTTGGGTAGAAAACCAGAAACTGTATGTTGACAAACTAGACAAAATTGTAATATTCCCCCTACATGCTTGAATTTCTCAATTACTGAGTTACATAAGAATAATTTAACATATATGGAAAAAATTAAAACTGCATTTACTTAATTTGCTTATTTTATTTGATGGTGGGGAGATGGATTGATTTCTAAGAAGTCAGTGGGATTAACAAGTACAGGCAAATTATATTGAAAAATACTTGTTTAATTCAAGACAATAATTACTCCAAATTACCTACTAAAATCTCTTATTGGGGAAATTAAAGAGAATATCTGCATATAATAAAATAATGAAGTGATTAGTCTATACAGCTTCAAAGGAGGAACTAAGGCAAATTGAAGTATAAAATGATTATTTTTGTGTCATAAAGAAAAAGTATGAGCTAATTCTTGCACTGAGTCACTTGAGAGCCATTTAAACCTTAATCATAAAGAAAAAGGAAAAAAGAAAGAAAAAAGTGAGAAGGAAAATGATGAAGACATGTGAAAATGCATAAGAACCAAAGAAATATTGGATTTAAAAAAAAAACAGATATGTATGGGTCAAAAGTATTATACTTCAAAAACATCAACTACACTGAAGAGTGCAAAATTGTAAAATAAATGTATTTCTTTAGTGAACTTCAAAATATAATAAAAAATATTTAGAATGGGTTTTAAGTTAATGAATTACAAAAATTCTAAAAAAGACTCCAAGTTTGCCAAATATTTGTGGCAAAATCAATTCACCATTTATTTTCCTTTTTAACATACAACAAAGAACACATCACATTTAAATATCCAAAGAAAAGTTTTTCAGTAGAATTTATATAGGTGTAGATCTTGAGGATCAATTTTGGTCAATTTTAGATCAGTTATCTTTGCAAACTGATTACTTTTCTCATTTTACTCCAGTTTAAAAAAATAATCAAAGAGCTCTTGACCCCTACTTCAGAGGGTTAATAAAGTTTTCACTCTTGTTAGTCTTGTACACGCTAACACTCTGCACAGTGTCTATAAATACAAATCCACTCACTAAGGGTGATTTTATGGAAATCAAGGGCTACTCTTTCTGTTTGCAATATAAACACAGTGTTTGTTAACAGTAATTGGCATAGTTTCTGGAAATAGTAAATTTTACAAGCAAGAAATATGCCTATGGTGTGAGTGTTCTTAGAGTGGACTGGGAAGATAACATGAAAAAGTAAAATTTAGAGCAAAAATTTGCCTTGCAACCATATATTGCCATTAGTGAATGTGGGAAATAGCTAGGTCAGGCTAATTAGACAAAGTACAATATGTAATATATTTAGCCAAGAATATAAATGATATTTTGATGTCTTTAAGATAATAACTTTCCAGTTTATTCCTTCTATCATTACTAAGAATGATGTTTTTTATACTTTCTTGGCTTCACAAGGCATTATATTTGAAAGATTTACTCATTTGTAATCATGTTTTACAATACTGAGTTTTGAGATCACATGAAGCATTTCCTACAGAGTAGTTGTAATAATAGTAATAATTATAATAATAACAACTACATCCCTAAGTTGAAAGCAACCTACTTACTCCCATGTAACAATTACCTTGACTAATTCTATTAAGTCTCATTTCCTCAGTAAGAAAACATACTTCAAATGATTAATAACTAACTTTTGCATGTATATCTATCTACTGATGCCCACTAAAACTCCAACTAAATTGTAAATGCTGCAACAGGAGGGACTTAGTCTAACTAAAGAGAAAAGCTATTTCTTTGTTTTTTATAATAGTTTTGAGTTCCTACATATGATTTTTAAGAAGAAATAAACCAAGGAAAGAATGCATAATAATTTGAAATATTTTAGAAAACTAATAATCTTATGCAACTCTCTTGTGGATATTTATTATATCAATTATTTTTTAAATTTTTCATGTGTATAGAATTAAAATATGTAATACTTGTTTCAATTTACCTTCTCTTTGTCATTTTCTATACATAAATTTATCAAAATTCATCACAAATTATTTTTTTTGAACCAGAAAGTGAACCCAGGGATGATTAAGCACTAAGACACATTCCCAGATATTCTTATATTTTTTATTTTGAAGCAGGTTCTTGCTGAGTTGCTTAGGGGCTCACTAAATTGCTGAGTCTTGTTTTGAAATTCTGATCCTCCTGCCTAAGTCACCTAAGCCACTAGTGTTACAGGTGTGCACACCATATCCCACTGATTATTTAAAGCTTGAAGTTTTGATGAATGGATAAAGAAAATGTTGTATATGTGAAGCCAGAATTGGGGACAGGCAGTTAGTGTAGAAATAGAGGATCGGGTCAGATCTAGGAAATGGAAGCCATGAAGCCATCTGCCTCTGGAAATTGGAAACTGCCCTGAGAGAATAGAATGTCAAAGACCTGCAGAACTCTTTGATAACCAAATTTACCTGTCCTTGTCAGAGACTACAGGCAGAAAGATGCTGATTAATGCCCCCTGGGCCCTTACCTGTCTGAATCACTATGACCCTCCCCCTGCCCCATCTGCTTTTCACTTTTTACATCTCACCTGCAAGACCAGGTCTAATTCCGTAGGCAGGAAGGAAAGAGATAAGGGGGAGAGGATGGGAGACTAAAACTCATAAAAAGGACAAAATTTGGGCTGGGGAGGTAGCTCAGCTGGTAGAGTGCTTGCCTGGAAGGCACAAGGCCCTGAGTTCGATCCCCAATACCAGAAAAAAAAGGGCCAAGATTTGCTCATCCCATGGATTCTGCCTTTGGGTCCCCTTCTTCCACCCGTGAGAAGTCTGCTTTTACTTTTCTTTAATAAAACTTAATTTCCACTCTACTTGTGTTGGTGTGCTTCTCCGGCATTATACTTCAACACCTGAGGAAGCAGAACTTGTCACTGGTAAAGAGCGGTATCATATGTACACATGGAATAGTATTTGTCCATTAAAAATAATTTGCAACAACATAGGTAGAAAACTATTATTAACTTTCTTATAAAAATTAATTATTTGGAAGCAGAGGCAGAATCCAAAATTGAAGGCCAGCCTCAATAACTTAGCAAGGCCCTAAGCAATTTAGTGAGATCCTGTTTCAAAATAAAAAAAAGAAGACAGGGATTTGATTCATTGGCTAAGCACCACTAATTTTAATTCATGGTAAGAAAAAAATTTAACTGACTCTGTGAAAAAGCAATTTTAGTCCTAGATATAGAGCATGGAAAAAAAATTAAAATATACCAAAAGAGAAAATACTTGACAAAACTGTAAATGTGCACCACAGTCAAACACTCAAAATAAATACAAACATCTATTAATTGGAGTTAGAGTAAGAAGTCATAGTATGTTCATATGGTAGACAATTTTTCAGCAATATAAAGGAGTAAATTATTGATTGATGCAAAAGCATGGATGAATTTCAAAAACTCAAAATTTAGTGAAATAATTCAGCATTATCCCCTTCTTCTGGGTGCACCTTTCTTTAGGATACAGACTTCCCTCACACCTGTACACTTCTTGCCATCTTCTGCCTCACTGTGGCAAGTTGCCTCTTCCCAAAGCCTTATATGCCATTGAAGCCAGAATTAAGGACATGTAGTTAGTGTAGAAATAGAGAATCGGGTCAATTTGAGGAAATGAAGCCATGAAGCCATCTGCCTCTGGAAGTTGGAGACTGCATCTGTATCGCGCTCCCCGCCCGCAGAGAGACACGAAACCGGATCGGAGTAAGTTCTTTATTTTCTGCTGTCTGCTACTTCTGGCTGGCCGCGCTTGGCCGCTCTTGCAAGGGTCTTACATTACATACAACAACCAATCAGCTTATAGATCACGAGGGGAAAGCATGGACAGTAATGGAGCATAATAGTGTGCATATAGCAAGCATGCAGTGTCCACGAGGACCCATGGCCAATCACATTAACTTCCTCAAATAACGCCACTTGTTGCACAGAGAATTAGTCTGCTGGAGGTACCTGGTTTTGTTCTCAGCATTTCCTTGGCACATTGCCAGGCGCCATCTTGGCCACATCATAGGGCTGGGGGTCCACGGTACCCCGACAGCTCCCCCTTTTTTATTTATTAAAAGAATGCTGGCTCGGGACCGTGCCTGTCTTAGGCGGAGTGGTCAACCATCGTACTTACCCATCATCGGATAACTGCAGAGCATGCTACAGCTCCTGTCTTAGGTCGGTACGAGATTACCTCCTTCCTTATCTGTCATTGACTACCGGTCCAGCATGCTCAGCCAGACTTGAGGAGAGCTGCCAGCCTCTAAGGCCATCATGGCTTGATGGAAAATGATGCGATCTCTGGCATGAACTTGGCGTATATGCATGATAAAGCGTGTGAGGAAGATAATTGCAATAATCATTAACATACACAATGCTCCCATTCCTGCCCATTGCTTTACAAAACTGAAAGAAGAGGATAACCAATTTTGCATTTCAGATATAGGGGCTATATTAACTCTAGTAGAATTAAGGCTAACAATTTGTGATCTAAGAATGGCAGTAAGATTATCAAATTTATAAGACCAATTGGCACGTAGCTGAGTAGATATGATTTTAGACAAATTTGCTGTATAACTAAGATTATGATAAGCTACAGATGTAACGCACAGTCCCGGCAGATGATAAATACACCCCACGTTTAACAGTTCCTGTAAAAGGTCCATCTGTTCTTGAAGTAAGTCCACACGCTGGTTCACCAAAAGTAGTCCTGCTTTTAGGTGTTGATCCACTGTTTGTTGAGTAGACAGAGCAGTAGCTGTCTGCTGGACCACATCATTAAGCTTAGTTGCTGACTGTACTGATGTCGTCAAGGCTACAGCTGCTGCAGCGGCTGCTGTTGCTGATGCAACTACGGTGGTAATGACTGCTACAGTGATTCCAAAATCCCTCTTATTTCTGGAAAGCAATACTGGCAATTCATCATCTGTAACAGAAACTGGCATAGGCAGAAAAGTAGGGATTCGCATGATGACCGCTCAGGAGAAATTGGCAGCATTCCAACATTGAGAAAGGTAGCATCTAGATTGAGAGCAATTAAGGTTTGTGCTATTAGTATTAGTTAGTAAAAACATAAAAGGAGGGAACACACAGACTGGGGTGGACAAGAATGAAAGATTTTGAGTACAATTAGTAGTAGTCTTGGCTCCACTCTTGTTAATTCCAGTCCACTTCCTAGAATTCCATTCGCATTGTCTGAAAGATCCTCCTTTAAGAGCAAAAAAGGGTTGTAAGTTAGTATATCCTGAAGTCGAGGTAAATAGCAACCAGTTATCAAAAGGATTAGTGTGCCTTCCACCAAATTTGCCGTCATAATCATCAAAGTCATCAGTGGTATGCTGAGAAGTAAAATTTGGTGTGAAGAAAAATTCATGTTGAACTGGGGCTGCTTGCTCAGCATCTTGACAACCTGTCCAGGTAGGAAGTGTGGAAAATTTTGGATTACATGGAGGAAAAAGTCTGGGAGTTTTAAATCCATTAGTGGGAAGTGGTAATTTGTGAGGTATAAGTCCTGTAATCAAGGTGGCTGCCCCTTCCCATTTTTCCTCTGATATGGTTATGTATGTACCATTAACAAAGTGACCACCAAGCGAACCGTAGCGTTGGGGTAGAGCATCAGGAGAATCCCTGGATGTAAAGAAACCCTGTACCTGCTTTTGGAGAACAATACAAGGGTTAAAATCATTACTACTAATAGCATTATCCTCAGGTATATCAAAGCACAAGGTTCCAGGGAGGGAGAAAGTGGAAAAATTATATAGGTGAGTATCTGGATCAAAAGACGTAGTGGGTAATCCTGTAGCCATTTTGGTGGTGAACAACGGAGGAAGTAAAGAGGAAGTATTAGTTAACGGTAAAGGATATGGCCAGGCTTTAACTATCGCCCATAATTCTCGTGTCTTTACCAGTGTCAACATCATCATTAGCAGGGCGCTTATCAGCATGATGTTCTTCATCGTTACTTTGATGCACCAGTCTGGTCAACCTTTCAGGTATCCAAATTGGTGCTTGCTGATCCTGTGGGAAGACACAAACAGACCCTCGGACCCACCGAAGAACTGGATCTGGACCTTTCCATGTACCTGTGAGAATATCTTTCCACTTTACCCACATTTGAGTACTTGTGGGATTAGCATGTCTCTCTGCAGCCGTGCTTCCATTTTTGTCCACATTTAAAAAATTTAAAATAAAGAGTACTAAATTTAGTTTGTCTTTAGGCGCTCTAAAGTCAGCACCTATTCCCCCTTTTTGTTTTATTAAACAATTTTTTAATGTTAAATGAGTGCGTTCCACTATTCCTTGTCCTTGAGGATTATAAGGAATTCCTGTGATGAGCTGTATACCAAAATTTTTTGTGAATAGAAGAAAACTTTTGGATGTGTAAGCTGGCCCATTATCAGTTTTGATGATTTTTGGAACGCCTCAGGCTGCAAATATTTGTAAACAATGTTGTATAACATCTTTAACCTTTTCACCAGTGTGAGCTGAGGCCATGATTACCCCTGAAGCGGTGTCTACTGAAACGTGAATATACTTGAGATTTCCAAATTCTGAAAAATGAGTAACATCCATTTGCCAAATATGATTAGGTAACAGTCCTCTGGGATTTACTCCAACAGACTGTACTGGCAATAGGGTGGCACAATGTTGACATGTTTTAACAATTTGTCTAGCAACATCTTTAGAAATATTAAACTTTTTTCTAAGAGTAGTAGAATTAACATGAAATTGTGAATGAAACATCTTAGCTTGTTCAAATAGTGTAAAAGCAAAGATGGTTTTTGTGGCTTTATCAGCCTTAGCATTTGCTTTGGCAAGTGGTCCTGGTAGGCCAGAATGAGCTCTAATATGTCCTACATAAAAGGGGTATTTACGGTCTAAAATTAGGGCACGCAAGGTTCGAAAGTAAGGAGCGACTGTGGATCCATTGGGAATATAAGGCACAGTTTCTAAACAAGGTATTGATTGTAATATATAATAACTGTCAGATAACAGATTAAAAGGTTGATCCTTCATGATATTAAAAGCTAAGACTACTGCAGCAAGCTCCACTACTTGGGCAGACGAGGAAGGGAGAATGATGGTTTCAGTTTTATCTCCAACTATTACTGCTCCCACTCCATTTTTAGATCCATCAGTAAATATTGTTTGGCAATGATGCAAAGGCTGCGTCCTTGTAATTTTTGGAAATATAATTGGAGTATTTTTACAAAACTGTATCCATGGATGTTTAGGATAATGATTATCAAATGTTGCTGTGGTTGAGCAATATAAAACAGCCCAATCATCATCATGCTGAATCAACCACTGCATTTGCAGTTTAGTATAGGGAATAATAATGACCTTAGGGTGACTTCCAAATATGGTAATACAGGCCTCTAACCCTTTATACATCAACTGAGCTATTGCCTTAGGAAATGTTTGTAACTGTTTTGTGGGTGATGCTGGGAGATTGATACTCTGTAAAGGTCCTCTTTGCCATAGAATTCCATATGGGCTATGTTGTTCTGGGATAATAATCAACATTAGAGGCTGGGATGGATCACATCTTTCTGTATAATCTGATTGCAATCTCTGTTCTACCAACATGAGAACCTTTTGTGCTTCTGAAGTAAGGACTCTCGGGGAATGGAGATTAGGGTCTCCTTTAAGTATATTAAATAGAGGTTTCAGCTCTCCTGTGGTAATCTTTAAATATGGCCTAATCCAATTTATATCTCCAAGGAGTTTTTGAAAATCATTTAGATTTTCAAGCTTATCGGTTCTAATGGTTAATTTTAAAGGCTTTACCATAGTAGCTGTAAGCTTAGTACCTAGATATTCTTGAGTTTTTCCCATTTGTAGCTTTTCTGGAGAGATGTTTAAGCCATATTGTTGTAGAGTGGAAATTAAAAATTGTAAAGCCTTTTCCAAGAATTGTCTGTTTTTGTGGCAGATAAGGATATCATCCATATAATGATAAATCAACAAATCTGGAAAATTGTCTCTTGTAGGTTTTAAGGCTTTATCTACATATATTTGGCATAACGTGGGACTATTAGTCATGCCTTGAGGCAACACAGTCCACTCAAATCTTTGGTCAGGCTGTGCATGATTGAGAGAAGGTAAGGTAAAAGTAAACCGCCAACAATCCCTTCTATGTAATGGGATTGAGAAAAAACAATCTTTTAAATCTAAAATGACAGTGGGCCAATTTTTAGGTAAAGCTGTAACTAAAGGCAATCCCCGTTGTATAGGACCCATAGGGAACATCTGTGCATTAATGGCCCTTAAATCATGTAATAGTCTCCACTTTCCAGACTTTTTCTTAATGAGAAAGATAGGAGTATTCCAGGGAGAAGTGGAAGGTTGTAAATGTCCTGCCTGTACTTGTTCTTGTACTAATTTATGAGCCGCTTCTAACTTTACTGTAGTAAGGGGCCACTGTTGAATCCATTGTGGCTCATCATTTTTCCAAACTATTGGAATTGGTGTAATAACAGTGGCCCCTACATAAAACCCAGCCCTCTGAAATCATTTTTTGGAGGAGGTAAGGGCAAGGGTTGTAGTGATCCCTGTTGTTCTCGACCTAACCCTTGATTTTTTGTATATTGCATCTTTTTTATCATATGTGTCACAGGTTTAGAATTAATATTTGTTGTTAATTTAGCATTCATTTGAGTTAAGACATCCCTCCCCCATAAGGAAATAGGTATTTTACAGATATATGGTTGAAAAATCCCTGAATGGCCCTCATTATCCCTCCAGGACAGCGAAGCAGAACTCTGGTTAGGTGATTGAGCCACACCCAAACCTTGTAAATTTTGATTAGCTGTAACTACAGGCCAACCTTTGGGCCAAACTGCCTCACTTATTATACTTTTATCAGCTCCTGTGTCCAGTAATCCTATAAAAGGTTTATGTCCCACTATTAACTGCATTATGGGCCTATCTTGGAGGTCCATAGTAAAATTAGCCCAGGGTCCTCCTGTAGACCCAAATCCGTTAGTTCCCCTTATTGTCTTCTTACTAGGCCATAAGGAATGCTGACTAGGTAAAATTAACATTTGTGCTATCCTAGCTCCTGGAGAAATGACTGTGATTCCTTTGGGTGAAGAAACCATAGCCTTAACTTGTCCTTGAAAATCAGGATCAATTACTCCTGGGTGGATTATAAGACCTCTTAAGGTAGAAGAACTTCTGCCTAGAAGCAATCCTACTGAATTTGCCGGAATATTTCCCTCCCAATCTGTGTCTACCATTTGTACACCCATATCAGGGGTTAATACAAGTCTGGAGGTGGCACAGATGTCCAATCCTGCACTTCCTGAGGTGGCTCTTCTTTCCTGAGCTTCATTCCCTTTTCGGTTGGAGGATACCACTGTCGTGGCACTTGTTGAATCACCCCGTATATTTGTTGTGGGCCCCGGGGCGGGCCCCTCACCCCGTTTTTTTGTAGCTTGGGGTTAGTTGGTAAAGGATTCCCTTCTTTGTCCCTAACAGAATAACATTCACTAAGCCAATGATTTCCTCTTTTACACCGAGGACATAACCTGGGCCCCTTTTCTTGGCCATTGTTCCTGGAAGGGCAACATGCTCTCAAGTGTCCCATTTGTCCACATATGAAGCAGGAACCAGGAGGTCCCCCTTTTTTACCCCCTCCTCTTTGTGCTAATGCTGTGGCAAGAACAGAGGTTTGTCTGTCGAGTGCCGCAATAAATGCAGCACTATTTCCAGAGGCCTCATTAATGTCTTTGCAGACTCTTAAATAAGTAGACAAGTCTTTATTTCTCCATGGCCTGATGGCATCTTTGCACCATTTATTGGCTTGTTCATAGGCTAACTGTTTTATTAATGGCATTGCTTGATCAGCATCTCCAAAAATTCTAGAAGCTGTTTGAATTAATCTATCAACGAAGTCTGCATAGGGCTCATTACTTCCTTGGGTAACTTTTGACAACTGTCCTTGTAAATCTCCTGACCCTTGTAGGGTTTTTCATGCTTTAATAGCAGCCACAGCAATTTGAGCATACACTGCAGGATGATAATTAATCTGTGCCTGGACTCCCTCATAAGGCCCTGTTCCCATCAACATGTCTCTGTCTACCTGCGGATTCCCTGAAGTTGCATTGCGTCTTGTAGTGTCCATTGAAATTTCCTGTCAAGCTGTTTTCCACATAAGATACTGTCCCCCTGACAAGGTTGCTCTAGCTAGATTAGTCCAATCCAAAGGTAGCATATTTAAGGACATCACGGTCTCTACCAGTGAGACTGTAAAAGCCGATTGAGGCCCATAAGTGCTCACTGCTTCTTTCAGCTGTTTAACAATTTTAAAATCTAACAGCTGATGAAACCTTTGATTCTGGGCATCCTCAAATACTGGATATGTAGCATTTTGTAAGGAGGCCCACCCTCGGTGTCTGCTGTGGTGTTCCTTTTTCTTAAACTCCATAGGTGGTGCACTGGGGGTAACAGGTGTACTAAGCAGTCTAGGCGCTAGGGGGCGCTCAGGTTGCACGCTTAACTTTCCCATAGCTTCTTCAAGTTCTTCCCCAGTAAGTTCCTCTTCGGAACTTTCTCTTTCCGTATAATTTTCTCTTTCTGAATTCTGAGAACATGATCGTTCCTCTTTAATTTCTTCTAAAATCTGACTTCCTTCTTCTAAAGGCCCCTTTAAATCCCTAAAAGGGTTTTTTGATTTATCTTGCTGTATCAAACAAGATTTAATAAGCGACCATATGGCCAGTGTTCCCATTGGCAATGGCTCTTGTCTCTCCGTGTCACGCAAATCCTCTCCTAGCTGCTCCCACTGAGGAAGATTTAATAGCCCTTCGTCTAAAAACCACGGAGAGACTTTCTCTACAGTATCAAGAAACTTCAAGGCTGTTTTTGCCTTCAATGGTGTTTTGTGATTTTTTAATAGTTTTCTAAGAGGCTGCTGCATTCTAATCTTAGACAGTTTTGTTCCTATGATTAAATCTTACAGTACTACAAGCTAGTTTAAACACACAAACAAAAAGACAAGCGCGCGCACGCACACACACATGCTCACGCATGCACACACATACACAGTTTGGTACCACTGTATAAGTCTGTATTTGGCCACTTTACTCGTCCCTCCCACGGGGATTTTTTTGTTATGAATTGTCGCGGCTCCGCGATCATCTTATGAATTGTCGCGGCTCCACGATCATCGAGACGTCTCACCTTTTGTACTCTCGGACTAATTTGTCTTGATTTGAGAACTTATGTGAACTTACCCTTATATCTTAACTCGTTCCCGGGTTTCGGCACCATTTATCGCGCTTCCCGCCCACAGAGAGACATGAAACCAGATCGGAGTAAGTTCTTTATTTTCTGCTGTCTGCTACTTCTGGCTGGCCGCGCTCGGCCACTCTTGCAAGGGCCTTACATTACATACAACAACCAATCAACTTATAGATCATGAGGGGAAAGCATGGACAGTAATGGAGCATAATAGTGTGCATATAGCAAGCATACAGTGTCCACGAGGACCCATGGTCAATCACATTAACTTCCTCAAATAACGCCACTTGTTGCACAGAGAATTAATCTGCTGGAGGTACCTGGTTTTGTTCTCAGCACTTCCTTGGCACATTGCCAGGCACCATCTTGGCCACATCATAGGGCTGGGGGTCCGTGGTACCCCGACACATCTGGAAGAATGGAATGTCAAGGATCTCCTGAGCCCATTGATTACCAAATTTACCTGCCCTTATCAAGGACTGCAAGCAAGGAGCTGCTAATTAGTACCCCCTGGACCCTTATCTGCCTGAATCACCCTGGCCCTACCCCTGCCCATTGTTTCTCAGTTAATGCAAAACCAGGCCTAGTCACATAGGCAGGAAGGAGAGATAAGTGGGGGAGAGAACTGGAGAACAAAAGAGACTTTAATCTATAAAAGATGTAGGGTGTGCTCACTTCTTGGGACTTTTAGAACATCAGCCATGGCCCCCTTCTTCCTGCTGGGAGAAGTCTGTGTTATTACCTTTAAATAAAGCCTGCTTAATATGCTTGCCTTGGCGTGCTTCTCTACTGTTCAATCTTCAACATTAGAAGGAGCAGAACTCATCACCGGTAAACGGTGGTATCAGATTTGGAGGTCCCACCAATATTCACGCCAAGGTAAGTAAGCTTCTCTCTCCACGCACCCCATATCTGTTTGAGGTGCATCTTTCTGTCTCTTTATTTTTGGAGGGCAAAATGGGCACCCGTCAGCTACTTAAATGCAATTAGTGCAGCCGCCATTCTTAAGACTCGGGTGAGAGGTTTCCCGACCCAGGCAAGTTTCCAATCACCTGCTCTGTAGGCATGTTGGACTCTGCTGAAGCTGTTTCCTACTTTTCTGTCCAGGCCTGGAGCGCAATTGCAACAAGTATACAGTGTCCCTAGTCCTGATCTGTCCAGGATGCATGGAGGTGGAGGAAGGGTTGGAACAACTGCAGGGTTCTCGGCCCGGGCTACTCTCAGGTGGACCCCAAAGGTTCGTTCTCCAGACTCACCCTCCTGACAGCCCTGAGGGGTATCCAGAGTGATCGGTAGACAAGTGGCACTGAGGGAAAGCACCAATTACCTTTGCCTCTGTATGGGCCGCAAAGTTCACAACACTCCCGCACATCCACTCCCTCCTGGATGCTCCCCTTCCCTTTCCAGTCAGACATTAGGAATTCAAGCTGTAGGATTAAAGCCTGGGATGATTAGTACAAAAATGCCCAGGTTCCCTTTGTTCACATAGTTAGCCTTCACTAGTCTAGACAGTAGCGTCTCCCCATTGCTGTTCCTATGCTTAATGTGCTCATGGTGTTCTCTTTAAGCTGCAAGAGGGATGCATTTAAAAACCCCTCCCATGTGACCCTCCAAGTAAAGGGTGTTATATGCCTAACAACCAACAGATGTCCCCTCACCCTCCGGAGATTCCTTTATTCTACAGGGCAATAAGAAAGGCAAAAGTCACACTTTTTACTTTTGTCATTGTTTTTCATAATTAGGAGTTTATAGTGGCAGGAGAAAAGCAGTAATGCCCTTAAGTCTGAATCCTCCCAGGGTCTACAGCACAGGGCAAACTAAGACCCTACCACTTTGCTGAAGAAGGCCAGAAATAACTTTGGCAAAGCCAGGTAGTGAGAGATGGGTTTTTCTAGGCCATAAGGAAGCTCAAAGTTAGGGAGACATCCCTAATACTTCTAACTCAGAAGGGAGCTTCTCTCTCAACAGTATTGCCAGGTTCACCCCTAGCCTGCATACTGCTAAATTGCAAATGATCAAGAAAAGTGCCTTTCATATGTTACCATGCTTGACATCAATAATTTCTACCATGAGAGGAGAAAGCCTTGAGGAATTGCCCACTAAGGGAGGAAAATCGAGGGGACCTTCCCAACTTAAGACAGACAAAAATAAATCTAAGGACGCTTTTGGAGGATCCTAATAAATATTGAGATGTTTCAAAACTTATGCCAGGTATGACTTCACCTGGAAAATTTTGCTATTAACCATCTAGAGAACAGGCAGTTCCCAGAAACCATCCTAACTGAGATTCAAATAATGAGTAGGATGCCTAAAAAACTATTATACAGCCTTCAGGAAAGTCCTGCTATTTTCATGGAGAGACTTAGGAAAGCAATAAGAAAACACACCACTCTGAATTCTGAATCCATAAATGGCCACCTACTTTTAAGGTATAAATTCATTATTCAGTCAGCTCCAAACATTTAGAGGGAATTACAAAAATTGGCACAAGGCCCTGATCATTCCTTAGATGATCTTCTCCAGTTTGCATCTTCCATTTTTTAATAGACATCAAAAAGAAAGAAAAGGAAACATATAGGCAAGACAAAGGACTTATTAAATATCATTCAAACTGATAGAAACTTTTAATGACTTGCAGTAGTCTATGCAATTTGCCCATTTTAGGAGTAAAAAGCAAACTGCCTAGTCCAAAATCTTAGAAAACTGAAGCAGTAATTTCCCCCACCCTGTAATTCTTAATCCATATAATTTTATCTTGGATTCCAACTACTGCTTAGTTTACTAAGTTAGATTTAAAAGATGACTTTTCCCGTCTATGCTAGACTCTGAATGGCAATTTCTGTTTGCCTTTGAGGAACCAGATACTGTATCTCAACTAACCTAGACAGTGTTGCCTCAGGATTTAGATGGCTCTCACCTGTTCCAGACAAACCTTAGCTAAGGACTTAACAAAATTCAGAGATAAAACATCTGTGATTGTTCTCCAATAAGTAAATGACATCCTTCACGAGCCTCCACCTAGGAGGAATGTCAAAAGGCCATTGCAAAACTCCTAAACTTCTTAGCTAATAGGAATTAAAAGATCTCAAAAAGTAAAGCTTAATTATGTCACCAACAGGTTCAATACTACAGGATATAGCCACCATAAGACAATATTCTGCCCCAGGAATATCAAGAAGGGGCCTTACTTCAAGCTCCTGTTCTCATCTTACTTATGAAGCAAGATTTAACCTGTTTGTCACAAAATCCTAGATAAGCAGCCATAGGCAGCTCAATAACCAATGACATATCTCAGTGAGGAACTTAGCAAAGTAGCTTCATTCTCAAAAGTAATGGAAAATAAGGTCTCATAATTTTCTTTGACATCCAACCTGTCCTGATGAGATGGCTAAAATGCCCTAGGCACAAGGTTTCTGTTAAAGCCTGTTAGATCATTCCAGATCTCAGTCAAGACTTACATTGAAATGTAAATAAAGGAAGCCTAAAGGCTCAGTAGGAGACCGGTCTCAAACCCAAGGAAAAAAAAAGGTAATAAAGAGCCTTACCTAAACTCCAGCAAGGGCTGGGGAGATAGCCCAGTCGTAGAGTACTTACCTTGCAAGCACAAGACCCAGGGTTTGATCCCCAGCACCACAAAAAAGAGAAAAAAAAGGTAAACTCCAGCAAAAGTAAATTTTATGGTGCCTTACTAAAGTAATTAACGGCCGTATCATTTTTCCAAGACTCTTGTTTTATTTTTAATTCTATATTTTTTGAGCTCACGATTTTTTGATCAGTTCTATTTTTTATTCCACTAGAGTTTTTGAACATCTGTTACATTGCAATGGAGATTCACCTATAAAGTTCCAAGGTCTTTGATTTTGTGTTATTTGTATGTTGTGCTGTCTGATGTCATGTTTTGTCTGTATCAAAACTGAGTGCTCCCAAAATTAAAATTTAAAAATGGATCCAGATAGTTTTAATTCACGTGATTTAAAAGACTTCAGTTTAAATTGGGTAAACTAATAAAAAGTAAAATGTAATATGTCTGAAGATATCTTAGAAGTCTCTAGGTGGTCGAACTAATGAAATGCTGATGTTAATAAAATGTCTAATATCAATTGTTTCTAGGACTTTTCTTCAACAGGAAAGAGACAGCAAATACCATTCAGAACACTTGTCTGATATCTTGGTTTTTACAGAATAAGTGAATTAGAGTTAACATGTATGGGACTACTCAAATGTGTTTGTAGAGACATCTGATTAATTTATAAAGTTAAAATGATAATTGTTAAATAACATCGAATACTTTTAACTCCTTAAATTCCATAGGGTAACATACTTAAATATTATTGGTGTTTTCATAGGTTGGTAAATAGTTTGTGTCCTCACTAAACTAAAAACAAGATTATTAAGAGTTATGTCCTAACAAGTGCAATTCTATATACAAATGGTCCCAAAAGTTTCAACTGTGTTTCAATTAGAGTACTGTAAATAACAAAATATTTAATCTTATTAAAATAGAGTAATTTACCTAAATTCAGAAATTTCATAAGAGTTGTTTCAGTATGTGAACAAAAAGGGGTCAACAAATAGGAAAGAGAAAATAAAATCTTCTGGGTATGGAAATATATTTAGTAAAAGGGAAAAGGAAATGTTTCTGGGTAAGAAAGTGCTTTTGTGATGAAATACATGAGGGTCTAAGTAAGTGGTAAGAAATTCTGTGTGTAAATAAAGAGCAAGTTTCAACAACTTTGCATGAAACTAAGTTGGTTGTATGTATGTGAGACAGCTAAAGCTATTTAAGGTTTTTCCTAAGGTGAAATACTAATGTTCTGATATAAACCAAAGTTTAATCGACATGGTAAAATGACAAGGATTTCTTTGAAACACTAATTTACTCTTAATTTTATATCTATTAAGTTTCATTCTTTAGAACAATTAGTCTTAAAAATTAGGGATTTATACAATTATGGTTAAACAACTGTTAGAGTATTGTACTATGTTACAGAGTCTAAATTTTTCTTTAAAAACTAAATTTGGTAAGATGAAAGTGTCAAGGTAATTGTGAAATGGTCACTAGTTGTATATTAAATGTGTTCATATT
This sequence comes from Sciurus carolinensis, assembly GCF_902686445.1. Classification (NCBI taxonomy): domain Eukaryota; kingdom Metazoa; phylum Chordata; class Mammalia; order Rodentia; family Sciuridae; genus Sciurus; species Sciurus carolinensis. The sequence goes on along the minus strand of NW_025920171.1, from coordinate 41,384 downwards.
TTCCAGGTACACAAGTTTTTAGAGCAGGGAATTTATCAAGCTCTGCTATTCTCCAGATTAAACTTATTTGTAATGGTAATCTTAAACTTATAAAGAGTAAATTTTATTGGGAATTTATTTCTATCATTTAATGTTCTATTATAGGACCTGCTATCAATAGGTTATATGTAAAATTTGTTACTTTTTACACTGAGATAAAGAATTTCAAATATAAATGTATTTATAAAAGTTAGAGCCTAACTAGTTTAAAGGTTAATATTGTAAAACATGAAAACATTTTTCCACTTTGACATACAAAAGTAAAATTAAAAGCTGTCTCTGACTTTCTTTGATTCATGTTTTAGATACAATGTTAAATTGTGTTAATTATAAAGTTTATATAGATTCAGGAAACAGTATATGTAAACTTCTTAAAATGACATTTAAGAAAGAAGCAAAGATCAACATCAGAATAAGAACAATTAAGATTTGTGAAGAGCCATGCCTTACCTGAGATAAGGCTCTACCTCCCACCCTACTGCATAATAGAATGGCTCCAAAATAAGTCAGACTTCAGCTTATTTAAAGTTATAGTCAAAAGGTTGGTTCTTGTAAAAGTACTGTGATCTCAAATAGGGCATATAATGTGGTTCTCAGTCAAAATTCAAGATAGCTATTATACAAGCTGAATATATGTTTACTCTTGCTAATTTCATTTTGTAAAACTGTTACCTGTTAATGTTTTGCAGAAGTAGCTGCTTCAAGAACACACAACCTAGGTAACTTGTGATAATAAGCCATCACCTATAGAACAGATAGTGGTAACTTCCAGTACTAATGTAGACTCCAGTTAGATAAAAGGGTAAATAATTGTAAAATTATAGACATTGAAGTTAAAACCCAGTACTCTTACTTTATGATTTGTGAGACTGGCTTGGTGGATGATTAAGATCAAATACAGAAGGCAAGATAGACCAGTATTTGGAACTTTTGCCCTCAGTCAGCCTGAACCCACGAACACGAGAACTTCTCTAAATAGTGTTGCAACTCTGGGTCACACAACCTCCTGACCAAGGAGATTGTTGAGACTACAGGATGAAAAATCACTCAGTGCATCTGCTGCAAAGGAGGGTCATGCAAAAAGGGAGACATCCCTTTATGCTTCCAAAGGAAGACACCTCATCAAGGAGAACCAGCCTAACCAATGGCACTGGTGGAGCTAAGGAGCTGCTCTAAAGTTCTCTATGAGTGACCCCTGTGGGAACTCAGCTGACTCTTTAACAAGACAGGAACCAGGTCAATTTTACCAGCTTGATCTTAGACACATAGCAGAACAATTAAAACCAAAATATAGCCATTCTTGGGCATTTAAAAGAAATAATAGTTAAATGTAACTTAAGATGTGCACTTGTATTAGCCCACTAGAATAAATACTGGAAGTTACAAATGAAAGAAAGATTCTTCAGTAAATGTGCCTGATAACTATCAAGAGAAATTGCCAGAGTCAGAAGTTTTCAGTCAGTTTAAGGCCTGCAGACCTTCCTAAGCTACACAGGTAGACTTAATCTATGTTTGTTCCTATGACTATCTATCCCTAAGTTACAGAAGTATAGAAATCTCTACTAAACACAGGTTATATGGGTAAAAGGATATTTTACAAAAATCAGATGACATTAAGTAGCTTAACTATATTTTCTGGGGACATCTATGGCATTAAGAGTTAAATGTTGTGTTTATATTCCTGATAACCTGGACAATGTTAAAGTTCCCAAATAAAGGTCTTGTCCTCTCTAGTTTTTACTAGGTGTAGTTATGGGAACAATTTCTCAATTCTTCCACCTCCTGGTGAGAGATTGACTTCTGTCATTTTCATGATACTCAGTGGCATGTTTCAGATGCTGCAACATTTACTTTGTACTTATCTCATTTCAGTACTCATGTCTTTTTGTTCTTCTATCATAGAAGCACCCACCCCCAGATGACTTTACAACCTGCTATTCTGCAATCAGACTTCTACCTTGGACCCCTTGATTGACACGATTTTTATAAAAGGAACTCCAAACTGCTTGCCCCTTGCTGCACCCTTTCAGCATAGAAGCAGCCACAATGATCGGTGCCCCCTTTCTTTTCCTTACAGCAGTTAGGAGTTCCTAAAGCTAAAGGGGGGAATGAAGCCAGAATTAAGGACAGGTAGTTAGTATAGAAATAGGGAATCAGGTCAATTCAATGAAATAAAGCCATGAAGCCATCTGCCTCTGGAAGAATGGAATGTCAAGGATCTCCTTTGCCCATTGATTACCAAATTTACCTTCCTTTATCAAGGAATGCAAGCAAGGAGCTGCTAATTAATGCACCCTGGGCTCTTATCTGCCTGAATCACCCTGGCCCTACCCCTGCCCATGGATTCTCAGTTAATGCAAAACCAGGCCTAGTCACATAGGCAGGAAGGAGAGATAAGTGGGGGAGAGAACTGGAGAACAAAAGAGACTTTAATCTATAAAAGATGTAGGGTGTGCTCACTTCTTGGGACTTTTAGAACATCAGCCATGGCCCCCTTCTTCCTGCCGGGAGAAATCTGTATTATTACCTTTAAATAAAACCTGCTTAATATGCTTGCCTTGGCGTGCTTCTCTACTGTTCAATCTTCAACATTAGAAGGAGCAGAACTCGTCACCGGTAAACAGCGGTATCACCATCACTACCACATCCTTGTTCCCCTATTTTCCAGGAGCTTACTCAGGTTCCCACAAAAACTTCTCTCCAAAGGTCTGTGAGGACACCTTTATCATGAAATATAAAGGTCATTTTTTCAATCCTTAACTTTTTGAAAACTTTGCTGTTGAAGACTGCTTAAAGTTCTTTCTTTGTTTTGTTCTGCTCTATATTCAACATCCACATGTCTTATGATCCCTTCTGTGTGTGGATGTCCAGCAGACACATGAAGTTTAATATAATCAAATTTGAAGTAGGGTATTCTGCACATCATTCTTTTATTTTATTCTTTCCACCTATGATCTTTCTGTACAGAAATGAAATGCCTTCTTCTAAGCTGGAAAACAGGATGCACCCTCAACAATGTCCTTTCTTATTTATGGGTCCTATGTAATTAAGATATACAATGCTCTGGCAAATTACCTGAACTATCAACTAAAAAGAGGGAAGATTTAATTTGACTTATGATTTGTCCCCATTTAATAGGCATAACATCAAGGTAGGGAGTATGTAGTGATACAAATCTGATCACTTCATAGTTGCAATAAAGGTGAGGGACAGGGGAGAGATAGATATGGGGAGGTGGGTCAGATTAAAGCTATATTCCTCAAGGACAGACCTCCAAGGACCTACTGCCTTCTTGTCCCATATCTTACAGTTTCCAGTTCTCCCAAAATTTTATTCTGCTATGAATACATGAATGCATTAATCCATTGGTGAGATTATCGCCCTCGTAATCCAACCACTTCCTGAAAACCCTGCCTCTGAACTTTGTACCAGGGAGTTTTGGGAGGTTTTGTGGGACATCGCTGATCAAAATCACACATGTCCTATCTACTAAACAACTCCTTAAGCTGCTGCTTCTCTGCCATCCAAGTTGCCACTGTAATTTCTTAATTAAACTACATCAGTCACTTCCTAGTAGCTCTTCAGTTTTCACTCATGCCTAGCCACAACCCAGTGAATTGTCTGAATTATGCTTCTAAAGATGTTTTGTATTGGGTAATCCCCTGTTTAAAATCTTTCATGGTACTCTGTTGTTGATGTTAAAATTCAAACTTCACTTTGCATGTGTCATTTCCTTCCCCAGAAACACCCTTTGTTCTGACTGTTGATTCACTTTTATTTATTCTGTTGTAGTCCATGAACCATCCATGAACCAATAAATATTTAGGTCTCACTTTAGACATTATTTCCTGGAACATTCTTCCTGGTTCCTCAAGGTTCAAGATTCCTCCTCATAAGTTCCAGAAAGTATTATTGCTTGTCATATAATTACTGTAGTTGTTTCTCTCTTGTCTAGCACCAGGGATGGAAAAAAGTGTCTGATAAACACTTCCTGAAAATTTAGAATGAAAGCAATTTCTTTCCACCAATGGTGATCAAACTTGAGTTGCTGTAGAATCACCTGGAGGATCTACTAAACCATAGCCTGCTGGCTATACACTTAGAGTTTCTGCTCAGCAAGTTTGGGGTTTTGCTGATGGTAAGTCTGGAATTAGATAATGGCAGGAAACAGAGTGAAACACTGAGCAATTGGAGGGGAGAGTTCTCACAGGTCCAGGTGTAAGTAACACCCCCCCAAGGATAGGGAATGGGGACCATTGTTTGCATCTGAATGACATACAATAATCAGAGGTGGACACATTCATATTTTAACTTGCCTTCTAATGGTATTGGGGATTATTTTTCTCAGGGAACCTACTGAGAATCTATTAGGGACATTTCTTAATGAGTTAGGTAACAAGTGACTTATTAGATTCATCACCTCCTGCTTTAAAAAAAAACTCTTTACTAGTTTACTACAAAATATATATTCACATTTGAAATTTTATAAGAACATGAAAACTTGATTCCATACCCCTTGAGGTAAAGGCAGAATAAACAAGGATAGATTGAAAGAAAACCAACAAAGAAACTGCAAAATTAAATATGAGAAGCTGTTAGGAGAATCCTCATCTTTACTCCCCGAGATTATTCTCCTCCAGAAATAAATTATTTAAAAGAACTTAAATCTTAGAGTATTATGCGTCAAATTAATGTTCATATATATTACTAGTTTTCATAATATTTCCTTTAGACTAAATAAACTGAAGGGGAAAATATTATTAGAGACTCATCAGTATATTCTACACATTATGTGTTGACTAGAAGACATTAACACAGATACTGAGAGGAGCAGGCAACTGTAATGGATCCCATGCTCCATGATTAAGCATTGAGCTCAACAGATAGATATCCCCTTGCCTCCCCACCACTTACCACTTCTCATTTCACTATCTACAAAATTTCTTTTAAAAAGATGAGTCCATTACCCCTAAAATGGATCTCAGTCTCAAGCACCTGCACCCCTTCTCCCCTTGAATGTATATCTGGCTCTTATTTACATTTCTACATAATCTCCTTGTTTTCCTAAATAAATATCTGTGCTTCTTCTGATATGCCCTGAAATTTCTTTCTATTGTGTAAGTCAAGAACCTGCCAGGGCCAAGTTGAGATTTCCATTTCCCCTTGGGGTGAACTTCTTGGATCCTATTCAGTGATACCATGAAGAAAGCCCATTATGACTTTCATTTTCATTTTTGAAGGGCTCAACTTCTTTGTCCCTTTTACAAACATTTATTTTCCTTTTTATTTTTTGAGAGTTGCCTGTTCATCTTCTTTGCTTATTTCTATAGGATTCATTCATCTATTTTTCTTATTGAAGGAAAGTTACTTATATAAATATTAATATTTTCCATGTTTTTTCCCTATAGTTTCATGAAGATTATTTTGCATTTTAGCTCATTAAGTCCTAAGTATTCAAATCTGTGAGCATACTAATCACATATTCTCTCAAAGTTACCATGAATCATATGTTTGTTGAACAATTTAAATTTCTATAGGTGTTCCACATCTGGAATGATAGAACAGAGTGGATCAATTTATAAATAGGTGATTCTGTAAATGTTTCAGAAAGATGCATGTTTTTCTTAAAAATAAATTTATAAATCTATTATTTAGAAAAATTTTATTTTTATCTCATGAGTCATAAGAGGAACAAAGAGAGAGGGGAAGAAATTACACAGAAGAGTGATGTTTATCATGCTTAAAAAATTTCTAACAGTCATGAAGGGATTATTTAGTGGCTGTCATATTTTAAATTACATAGGAATCATTTGGAGATCTTGTTAAAGTACAGATTTGATTCAGTAGGTCCAGATCAAGCCTGAGAGTGCACATCCAGTTCTGCTTCCAAGTGAATTGGATGGTTCATGAAGTACAATAAGAATACCTGGGTTCTACATTGTAACAAGTGGGATAATATTAGTGAGTTCAGTGATCATTGTAATTCCATGTTATCATTTATTTGCAAACCCTCTCCTCTCTAATTAAATTTATTATTCTCAACTTCTTATTCTGGAAAGTAGAAAACAACCACAGCTCATTTTTAAAACAATAATGCATCAGTGTTCATGGAGTAACAGTCCTCTACTTCATGGCCTTTTAGAATATATTCCTCCTATTTTTTGATTCTGAGGATGGAACTGATTGGTAATCAACCCCTGAGATACATCTCTAGTCCCTTTTATTGTAATTTTGAGATAGTATCAAAGTTGGTTTCATAGGGACTCATTTAGTTGCTGAGTCTGCTCTTGAACTTGCTGTCCTCTAGTCTCAGTCCTTCAAGTCTCTGGGATTATAGTCAGGCACCGCTCTGCCTGGCATATGGCCCAGAATTTTTAAAGGTAAATGTACAAGTTTAGAATATTCACTTTTTTTTATTTTGTTTTTATTTTTATTTTTACAGACTTCATTTTGATTCATTGTGCACAAGTGGGGTACAAATTTTCATTTCTATGGCAGTACAAAATGTAGATTCACAGCATTCATTTAATCATACATGTACACAGGGTAATGATGTCTGTCTCAGTTTACCCTCTTTCTTTCCCCCACCCAGCACCATCCCATTTCCCTCTACACAATCTAAAGTTTCTCCATTCTCCTCTTACTCATCAAAACCCCTGTAAGGTATCATCATCCATTATCAGAGAAAATATTCAGCCTTTTTTTAGGGGGGGGATTGGTTTGTTTTAAGTAGCACAATATTCTCCAATTCCATCCTTTTAACTGCAAAAGCCATAATTTTATTCTCCCTTACAACTAAGTAATATTTCGCTGTATATATATATATATATATATATATATATATATATATATATACTACAGTTTGTTTATTCATTAGTCTATTGAAGGGCATCTAGACTGGTTCCACAATCTAGCTATTGTGAATAGAGCAGCTATAAATATTGCTCTGGCTGTGCCACTGTAGTATGCTGATCTTGTCTTTTGGGCATAAACTAAGGAGTGGGATAGCTGGATCAAAATATGAGCCCATTTCAAGTTTTCTGAGGAATTTCCATACTGCACCAATTTGCAATTCTACCAGCAATGTATGAGTGTGCCTTTTTCCCCACATCCACACCAACAGATACTGCTTGTGTTCTTGACAATTGCCTTTCTAATTGGAGTGAGACAAAATTGTTGCATTTCTCTAATAACTAGAGATGATGGACACTTTTTCATACATTTATTAATCACCTGTATATCTTCTTCTGTGAAGTGTCTGTCCAGTTCCTTAGCCCAATTATTGATTATGTTCTTTGTGTTTTTGTTGTAAAATTTTTTAAATTCTTCATAAATTTTGGAGATTAGTGCTCTATCTGAAGTGCCTGTGGAAAAGATTTTCTCCCATTCCATAGGGTCTCTTTTCACATTCTTGTTTTTGCTGAGAAAGAGCTTTATACTTTGAACCATCCCATTTACTGATTCTTGCTTTTATTTCTTGCTCTCTGGGAGTCTTGCAGAAAGTCTGGTCCTAAGCAAACATGATGGAGATTTGGGTCTACTTTTTCTTCTATTTGTTGCAGGGTCCTGAGGGCTGGTCGCTATTGGGTCAGGAGTTCTGAAGGCCAGAATATTAACATTTTTAAAAACAGAATTGAATATATAGAATGAATAAAATCACAATATGTACAATTTTTTAAAGCTAGAGAATTTCTTATATATCACCAAAATCAATAAAGTGCAGTTTGCATAAGTGCCAGAAAGACCTCATAATAATTTTTCATATAACCTTGACATTATATATATACATTGTATGTATACATTTTACATAAAATGTTCACTTTTTGAAGCAATATTCAGCAGGATAAAATTAAGATGAAAGATTAGTCTTTTGGGTGGAAAAAGTCCAGCCCTGGCTAGCTGCTCTTCCCAGCAAAATAAAGGGGTTTCTCTAATATTTTCTTTTCTCTCCTTTTTTTCTTTCTTTGATTACAGCTGTAGTCTGAACATTCCTCAAGATAGTAATCTGATGGGTCTTGTAAAATGTAGCATAGCCAGGTGGGAAAAATGTCTTAGAGCAAAACACTGGAGATCTGAATTCTCATTCTGGTTTCAACACAGTTGGTTTGCATATTTAAAAATTTCTTGGCCTTGTTTCTTTGAATGAAGAATAGAGACAATAATAGTGCTCTACTCCCCCAGGATGATTGTGGAATAATATTTTCCCAGAGGGTTCTCCAGACATTCTCCCTTAGTGGCAGTGATGTCATTGATCTCTTATACTGTATCATATACTGATGTGGTTTTCCAATTTCCAAGTCAGTTGCCTCAAAACTTTATGCAAACTGCCAGTAATTTGCAGAAAATTTTCAATTTGAAAGAACAGAGCCAATTCCTCCAAGCCCCAATCTGCTCCCCTGGTACATCTCTCCACACCCCATCTCTGAGAAAAGCAGAGATGGTTAGTGGTACAAAGTACAGGATTTGAGCTCCTGACCATGGGAAAGATACTTTGGCTTTGTAAGCTTCAGTGTTCCCATCTGTATCAATTACATTTATCTGTCATCATGGGTAAGGTGGCACTACAATGGGTACGACTGGGCCATGGTGAGTGCTCAATTCTTAGTAGGTATTGCTTATTTTTTGCCCCTAGGTTTTCATATAATCTTGCTAGATTGAAGAAACCCATGTGGCTGGAAACAGAAAGTAAAAATAGTCTCTCCCTGTTGGGACTAATGACACGTTAAATAACTCAGACTGACTCCTTACTCCCATGCGAGTGAGAAGATCAATGCCTCAAAAGTGGTTTCAATAGTTAATGATGATAAATTGGACCACCATCAGGGATTGGTTAACAACAGTTCTCTGAATATGATCAGCTCGTGCTTTCCATATAGTCCTATGGGACTCTCACCTGCCTGAACCTCCCATGCCTTGCTGACCTTTAAGCTGATTGGTTCCTGCCTAGCCCCCACCCTACATGAAAGCTGTGTGATTTCCTCAATAAATGAGTTCCTGCTGTGACTGGTCTCCCTGATTGTCCTCTGCCCAGAGGGCTGGGAGTGGACGATCATCCGGCCCTACCTATCCTGGTCTTACCTTGTTGGGGAGTGTCCCCTTCCCTTGTCACTGGTCGAGAAGAACAAGGGGGCTTAAGTTCACAACATCTCCCTATGTCCAGTTGCATTCATATATCCTCAGGACAACTGGGTCTTGGAAAGGGCACTACTGGGCTGTTAGCCAGTGCTCCTTAGTCACCATCAATATTTTATCACAGACCAGAGCTCCTTTGTGCTGCATTTAACCCTTGTCTCCTTTCTATCAAAGTGAGAGAGGGGGCAAAGATGAGATTGGGGTCAGATGTAGTTCCTAATCCATCTGTTCCACTTGACTGCTGTTGTCAGGCCTCGGTTTCCCCACTTACTCTTTCCTGTTTAGACTTGTGCAGGGTGATGTATAAAGTTTAATTGGGGTCCAGCAATATATGTTAAGGGGAGAGCTAATAAAGAGGCAAGCACAAAGGGTAGTGAAGAGCAAGAAGTGGCTCTCATGGGAAAGCTAGTCCAGTTTATTATGTATTCCAGGGCCATATCAGGTTACACTAGGTTACATAGTACCACTATCTTTATTCATGTCCAGATCAAAAACTTATTTGCTCATCAGAGTCCACTAGGACCAAAGGTTATTATAATAATATAATGTCTCCATGCCTCAAAGACCAAGGAGTTGCAGAGCATTTCTAAGTCATTCAAATGCAGCACCTATTGTGTTATGAGGTGTTTGCTCAACTGAAAGGACTTTTGCTCCTCTAAACATTGACTGATCTGAAATCACTACTACTCCCCTATTTTGTTTTGTATGGCCTTTAGAATAGACATGACTTGTCTTCTGTTCAAGGAAAATGGAGGGAGAAAGCAAGGCAAACATTGGTTTAAAAAAACAGAGTAAAATAAGGCAAATATCAATAAACATTCTCCAATGAAAAGCTCTTTGATCTATGTAAAATTTGGTAGCCATGAGGTTATCCAATCTAAAAAAAATTCCATCTTCCATCATCTTGCTGCACCTTCTTTACAATGCCCTTAAGATGATACAATTCCCTTTAAATGGGTTTACTATTATTAGTTAAATGGAAACAACACATTATTAAATTCTGGCATCCCTTATGATGTAACCTCAGTAAATAATCAATTGCCACCATATTATCAAGAATAGATTGATA
>NW_025920171.1:0-30644 GCF_902686445.1 Sciurus carolinensis | reverse complement strand
AATCACCTGCTCTGTAGGCATGTTGGACTCTGCTGAAGCTGTTTCCTACTTTTCTGTCCAGGCCCGGAGCACAATTTCTGCAAGTACACAGTGTCCCTAGTCCTGATCTGTCCAGGATGCATGGAGGTGGAGGAAGGGTTGGAACAACTGTGGGGTTCTTGGCCCGGGCTACTCTCAGTTGGACCCCAAAGGTTCATTCTCCAGACTCACCCTCCTGACAACCCTGAGGGGTATCCAGAGTGATTGGTAGACAAGTGGCACTGAGGGAAAGCACCAATTACCTTTGCCTCTGTATGGGCCGCAAAGTCCACAACACTCCCGCACATCCACTCCCTCCTGGATACTCCCCTTCCCTTTCCAGTCAGACATTAGGAATTCAAGCTGTAGGATTAAAGCCTGGGATGATTAGTATAGAAATGCCCAGGCTCCCTTTGTTCACATAGTTAGCCTTCACTAGTCTAGACACTAGCGTCTCCCCATTGCTGTTCCTGTGCTTAATGTGCTCATGGTGTTCTCTTTAAACTGCAAGAGGGATGCATTTAAAAACTACTCCCGTGTGACCCTCCAAGAAAAGGGTGTTATATGCCTAACAACCAACAGATGTCCCCTCACCCTCCGGAGATTCCTTTATTCTACAGGGCAAGAAGATAGGCAAAAGTCACACTTTTTACTTTTGTCATCGTTTTTCATAATTAGGAGTTTATAGTGGCAGGAGGAAAGCAGTAATGCCCTTAAGTCTGAATCCTCCCAGGGTCTATAGCACAGGGCAAACTAGGACCCTAGCACTTTGCTGAAGAAGGCCAGAAATAACTTTGGCAAAGCCAGGTAGTGAGATGGGTTTTTCTAGGTCATAAGGAAGCTCAAAGTTAGGGAGACATCCCTAATACTTCTAACTCAGAAGGGAGCTTCTCTCTCAACAGTATTGCCAGGTTCACCCCTAGCCTGCATACTGCTAAATTGCAAATGATCAAGAAAAGTGCCTTTCATATGTTACCATGCTTGACATCAATAATTTCTACCATGAGAGGAGAAAGCCTTGAGGAATTGCCCACTAAGGGAGAAAAATCGAGGGGACCTTCCCAACTTAAGACAGACAAAAATAAATCTAAGGACGCTTTTGGAGAATCCTAATGAATATTGAGATGTTTCAAAACTTATGCCAGGTATGAGTTCACCTGGAAATTTATGCTATTAACCATCTAGAGAACAGGCAGTTCCCAGAAACCATCCTAACTGGGATTCAAAAAATGAGTAGGATGCCTAAAAAACTATTATACAGCCTTCAGGAAAGTCCTGCTATTTACATGGAGAGACTTAGGAAAGCAATAAGAAAACACACCACTCTGAATCCTGAATCCATAAATGGCCACCTACTTTTAAGGTATAAATTCATTATTCAGTCAGCCCCAAACATTTAGAGGGAATTACAAAAATTGGCACATGGCCCTGATCAATCCTCAGATGATCTTCTCCAGTTTGCATCTTCCATTTTTTAATAGACATCAAAAAGAAAGAAAAGGGAACATATAGGCAAGAAAAAGGACTTATTAAAGATCATTTGAACAGATAGAAACTTTTAATGACTTGCAATAGTCCATGCAATTTGCCCATTTTAGGAGTTAAAAAGCAAACTGCATAGTCCAAAACCTTAGAATAATGAAGCAGTAATTTCCACCACCCTGTAGTTCTTAATCCATATAATTTTATCTTGGATTCCAACTGCTGCTTGGTTTACTAAGTTAGATTTAAAAGATGACTTTTCCTATCTATGCTAGACTCTGAATGGCAATTTCTGTTTGCCTTTGAGGAACCAGATACTGTATCTCAACTAACCTAGACAGTGTTGCCTCAGGATTTAGAGGGCCCTCACCTGTTCCAGACAAACCTTAGCTAAGGACTTAACAAAATTCAGAGATAAAACATATGTGATTGTTTCCAATAAGTAAATGACATCCTGCATGCGCCTCCACCCAGGAGGAATGTCAAAAGGCCATTGCAAAACTCCTAAATTTCTTAGCTAATAGGAATTAAAAGATCTCAAAAAGTAAAGCTTAATTATGTCACCAACAGGTTCAATACTACAGGAAATAGCCACCATAGGACAATATTCTGCCCCAGGAATATCAAGAAGGGGCCTTACTTCAAGCTCCTGTCCTCATCTTACCTATGAAGCAAGATTTAACCTGTTTGTCACAAAGGGGAAAATAAATCCTGGATAAGCAGCCATAGGCAGCTCAATAACTAATGACATATCTCAGTGAGGAACTTAGCAAAGTAGCTTCATTCTCAAAAGTAATGGAAAATAAGGTCTCATAATTTTCTTTGACATCCAACCTGTCCTGATGAGATGGCTAAAATGCCCTAGGCACTAGGTTTCTGTTAAAACCTGTTAGATCCTTCCAGATCTCAGTCAAGACTTACATTGAAATGTAAACAAAGGAAGCCTAAAGGCTCAGTAGGAGACCTGTCTCAAACCCAGGAAAAAAAAGGTAAAAAAGAGCCTTACCTAAACTCCAGCAAAAGTAAATTTTATGGTGCCTTACTAAAGTAATTAATGGCCGTATCATTTTTCCAGGACTCTTGTTTTATTTTTAATTCTATATTTTTTGAGCTCATGATTTTTTTGATCAATTCTATTTTTATTCCACTAGAGTTTTTGAACATCTGTTACATTGCAATGGAGATTCACCTATAAAGTTCCAAGGTCTTTGATTTTGTGTTATTTGTATGTTGTGCTGTCTGATGTCATGTTTTGTCTGTATCAAAACTGAGTGCTCCCAAAATTAAAATTTAAAAATGGATCCAGATAGTTTTAATTCACATGATTTAAAAGACTTCAGTTTAAATTGGGTAAACTAATAAAAAGTAAAATGTAAAATGTCTTTGAAAATATCTTGGAAGTCTCTAGGTGGTCGAACTAATGAAATAGTGATGTTAATAAAATGTCTAATATCAATTGTTTCTAGAACTTTTCTTCAACAGGAAAGAGACAGCAAGTACTGTTCAGAACACTTGTCTGATATCTTGGTTTTTACAGAATAAGTGAATTAGAGTTAACATGTATGGGATTACTCAAATGTGTTTGTAGAGACATCTGATTAATTTACAAAGTTAAAATGATAATTGTTAAATAACATCAAATACTTTTAACTCCTTAAATTCCATAGGGTAACATACTTAAACATTATTGTTGTTTTCATAGGTTGGTAAATAAAAAGGATTTACAATTACTTTGTGTCCTCACTAAACTAAAAACAAGATTATTAAGAGTTATGTCCTAACAAGTGCAATTCTATATACAAATGGTCCCAAAAGTTTCAACTGTGTTTCAATTAGAGTACTGTAAATAACAAAATATTTAATCTTATTAAAATAGAGTAATTTATCTAAAATCAGAAATTTCATAAGAGTTGTTTCAGTATGTGAACAAAAACGGATCAACAAATAGGAAAGAGAAAATAAAATCTTCTGGGTATGGAAATATATTTAGTAAAAGGGAAAAGGAAATGTTTCTGGGTAAGAAAGTGCTTGTGTGATGAAATACATGAGAGTCTAAATAAGTGGTAAGAAAGTCTGTGTGTAAATAAAGGGCAAGTTTCAACAACTTTGCATGAAACTAAGTTGGTTGTATGTATGTGAGACAGCTAAAGCTATTTAAGGTTTTTCCTAAGGTGAAATACTAATGTTCTGATATAAACCAAAGTTTAATCTATATGGTAAAATGACAAGGATTTCTTAGAAACACTAATTTACTCTTAATTTTATGTCTATTAAGTTTCATTCTTTAGAATAATTAGTCTTAAAAATTAGGGGTTTATACAATTATGGTTAAACAACTGTTAGAGTATTGTACTATGTCACAGAGTCTAAATTTTTCTTTAAAAACTAAATTTGGTAAGATAAAAGTGTCAAGGTCATTGTGAAATGGTCACTAGTTGTATATTAAATGTGTTCATATTTTCCAGGTACACAAGTTTTTAAAGCAGGGAATTTATCAAGCTCTGCTATTCTCCAGATTAAACTTATTTGTAATGGTAATCTTAAACTTATAAAGAGTAAATTTCATTGGGAATTTATTTCTATCATTTATTGTTCTATTATAGGACCTGATATCAATAGGGTATATGTAAAATTTGTTACTTTTTAAACTGAGATAAAGAATTTCACATATAAATGTATTTATAAAAGTTAGAGCCTAACTTGTTTAAAGGTTAATATTGTAGAACCTGAAAACATTTTTCCACTTTGACATAAAAAAGTAAAGTTAAATCTCTCTCTGACTTTCTTTGATTCATGTTTTAGATACAATGATAAATTGTGTTAATTATGAAGTTTATATAGACTCAGGAAACAGTATATGTAAACTTCTTAAAATGACATTTAAGAAAGAAGCAAAGATCAACATCAGAATTAGAACACTTAAGATTTGTAAAGAGCCATGCCTTACCTGTGATAAGGCTCTACCTCCCACCTTACTGCATAATAAATGGCTCCAAAATAAGTCAGACTTCAGTTTATTTAAAGTTATAGTCAAAAGGTTGGTTCTTGTAAAAGTACTGTGATCTCAAATAGGGCATATAATGTGGTTCTCCGTCAAAATTCAAGATAGCTATTATACAAGCTGAATATATTTTTACTCTTGCTAATTTCATTTTGTAAAACTATTACCTGTTAATGTTTTGCAGAAGTAGCTGCTTCAAGAACACACAACCTAGGTAACTTGTGATAATAAGCCATCACCTATAGAACAGATAGTGGTAGCTTCCAGTACTAAAGTAGACTTCAGTTAGATAAAAGGGTAAATAATTGTAAAGTTATAGACATTGAAGTTAAAACCCAGTACTCTTACTTTATGACTTGTGAGACAGGCTTGATGGATGATTAAGATCAAATACAGAAGGCAAGATAGACCAGTGTTTGGAACTTTTGCCCTCAGTCAGCCTGAACCCACGAACACGAGAACTTCTCTAAATAGCGTTGCAACTCTGGGTCACACAACCTCCTGACCAAAGAGATTGTTGAGACTAGAGGATGAAATTCACTCAGTGATCTGCTGCAAAGGAGGGTCATGGAAAAAGGGAGACATCCCTTTATGCTTCCAAAGGAAGCCACCTCATCAAGGAGAACCGGCCTAACCAATGGCACTGGTGGAGCTAAGGAGCTGCTATTAAGTTCTCTATGAGTGACCCCTGTGGGAACTCAGCTGACTCTTTAACAAGACAGGAACCAGGTCAATTTTACCAACTTGATCTTAGACACATAGCAGAACAATTAAAACAAAAATATAGCCATTCTTGGGCATTTAAAAGAAATAATAGTTAAATGTAATTTAAGATGTACACTTGTATTAGAGCACTAGAATAAAGACTGGAAGCTACAAATGAAAGAAAGATTCTTCATCAAATGTACCTGATAACCATCAAGAGAAATTGCCAGAGTCAGAAGTTTTTAGTCAGTTTAAGGCCTGCAGACCTTCCTAAACTACACAGGTAGACTTAATCTATGTTCGCTCCTATGATTATCTATCCCTAAGTAACAGAAGTATAGAAATCTTTACTAAACACAGGTTATGTGAATAAAGGGATATTTTACAAAAATCAGATGACATTAAGTAGCTTAACTATATTTTCTGGGGACATCTATGGCATTAAGAGTTAAATGTTGTGTTTACATTCCTGATAACCTGGAAAATGTTAAAGTTCCCAAATAAAGGTCTTGTCCTCTCTAGTTTTTACTAAGTCTAGTTATGGGAACAATTTCTCAGTTCTTCCACCCTCCTGGTGTGAGATTCACTTCTGTCATTTCATGATACTCAGTGGCATGTTTCAATGGTGCAACATTTACTTTGTACTAATCTCATTTCAGTGCTCATGTCTTTTTGTTCTTCTATCATAGAAGCACCCACCCCCAGATGACTTTACAACCTGCTATTCTGCAACCAGACTTCTACCTTGGACCCCTTGATTGACATGATTTTTATAAAAGGAACTCCAAACTGCTTGCCCCTCACTGCCCCCTTTCAGCATCGAAGCAGCCACAATGATCGGCGCCCCCTTTCTTTTCCTCACAGCAGTTAGGAGTTCCTAAAGCTAAAGGGGGGAATGAAGCCAGAATTAAGGACAGGTAGTTAGTGTAGAAATAGGGAATTGGGTCAATTCGAGGAAACGAAGCCATGAAGCCATCTACCTCTGGAAGAATGGAATGTCAAGGATTTCCTGAGCCCATTGATTACCAAATTTACCTGCCTTTATCAAGGACTGCAAGCAAGGAGCTGCTAATTAATGCCCCCTGGGCCCTTATCTGCCTGAATCACCCTGGCCCTACCCCTGCCCATGGTTTCTCACTTAATGCAAAACCAGGCCTAGTCACGTAGGCAGAAAGGAGAGATAAGGGGGGGAGAGAACTGGAGAACAAAAGAGACTTTAATTTATAAAAGATGTAGGGTGTGCTCACTTCTTGGGACTTTTAGAACATCAGCCATGGCCCCCTTCTTCCTGTCAGGAGAAGTCTGTATTATTACCTTTAAATAAAACCTGCTTAATATGCTTGCCTTGGCATGCTTCTCTAGTGCTCAATGTTCAACATTAGAAGGAGCAGAACTCGTCACCGGTAAACAGCGGTATCACCATCACTACCACATCCTTGTTCCCCTATTTTCCAGGAGCTTTCTCAAGTTCCCACAAAAACTTCTCTCCTAAGGTCTGTGAGGACACCTTTATCATGAAATATAAAGGTCATTTTTTCAGTCCTTAACTTTTTGAAAACTTTGCTGTTGAAGAATGCTTAAAGTTCTTTCTTTGTTTTGTTCTGCTCTATATTCAACATCCACATGTCTAATGATCCCTTCTGTGTGTGGATGTCCAGCAGACACATGAAGTTTAATACAATCAAATTTGTAGTAGGGTCTTCTGAACATCATTCTTTTATTTTATTCTTTCCACCTATGATCTTTCTGTACAGAAATGAAATGCCTTCTTCTAAGCTGGAAAACAGGATGCACTCTCAACAATGTCCTTTCTTATTTATGGGTCCTATGTAATTAAGATATCCATTGTTCTAGCAAATTACCTGAACAATCAACTAAAAGAGGGAAGATTTAATTTGACTTATGATTTGTCCCCATTTAATAGGCATAACATCAAGGTAGGGAGTATGTAGTGATACAAATCTGATCACTTCATAGTTGAAATGAAGGTGAGGGACTGGGGAGAGATAGATATGGGGAGGTGGGTCAGATTAAAGCTATATTCCTCAAGGACAGACCTCCAAGGACCTACTGCCTTCTGGTCCCATATCTTACAGTTTCCAGTTCTCCCAAAATTTTATTCTGCTATGAATACATGAATGGATTAATCCATTGGTGAGATTATAGCCCTCATAATCCAACCACTTCCTGAAAACCCTGTCTCTGAACATTGTACCAGGGAGTTTTGGGAGGTTTTGTGGGACATTGCTGATTAAAATCACACATGTCCTCTCTACTAAACAACTCCTTAAGCTGCTGCTTCTCTGTCATCCAAGTTGCCACTGTAATTTCTTAATTAAACTACATCAATCACTTCCTAGTAGCTCTCTGCTTTCACTCATGCCTAGCCACAACCCAGTGAATTGCCTGAATTATGCTTCTAAAGATGTTTTGTATTGGCTAATCCCCTGTTTAAAATCTTTCATGGTACTCTGTTGTTGATGTTAAAATTCAAACTTCGCTTTGCATGTGTCACTTCCTTCACCAGAAACGCCCTTTGTTCTGACTGTTGATTCACTTTTATTTATTCTATTGCAGTCCATGAACCATCCATGAACCAATAAATATTTAGGTCTCACTTTAGACATTATTTCCTGGAACATTCTTCCTGGTTCCTCAAGGTTCAAGATTCCTCCTCATAAGTTCCAGGAAGTATTATTGCTTGTCATATAATTACTGTAGTTGTTTCTCTCTTGTCTAGCACCAGGAATGGAAAAAAGTGTCTGATAAACACTTCCTGAAAATTTAGAATGAAAGCAATTTCTTTCCACCAATGGGGATCAAACTTGAGTTACTGTAGAATCACCTGGAGGATCTTCTAAACCATAGCCTTCTGGCTATAAACTTAGAGTTTCTGCTCAGCAGTTTGGGGTTTTGCTGATGGTAAGTCTGGAATTAGATATTGGCAGGAAACAGAGTGAAACACTGAGCAATTGGAGGGGAGAGTTCTCACAGGTCCAGGTGTAAGTAACACCCCCCCAGGATAGGGAATGGGGACCATTGTTTGCATCTGAATGACATACAATATTCAGAGGTAGACACATTCATATTTTAACTTGCCTTCTAATGATATTGGGAATTATTTTTCTCAGGGAACCTACTTAGAATCTATTAGGGACATTTCTTAATGAGTTAGGTAACAAGTGACTTATTAGGTTCATCACCTCCTGCTTTAAAAAAAACACTTCACTAGTTTACTATAAAATATATATTCACATTTGAAATTTTATAAGAACATGAAAACTTGATTCCATACCCCTTGAGGTAAAGGCAGAATAAACAAGGATAGATTGAAAGAAAACCAACAAAGAAAGTGCAAAATTAAATATGAGAAGCTGTTAGGAGAATCCTCATCTTTACTCCCCGAGAATTTTTCTCTTCCAGAAATAAATTATTTAAAAGAACTTAAATCTTAGAGTATTATGAGTCAAATTAATGTTCATATATATTACTAGTTTTCATAATATTTCCTTTAGACTAAATAAACTGAAGGGGAAAATATTATTAGAGACTCATCAGTATATTCTACACATTATGTGCTGACTGGAAGACATTAACATAGATACTTAGAGGGGCAGGCAACTGTAACGGACCCCATGCTCCATGATTAAGGGTTGAGCTCAACAGACAGATATTCCCTTGCCCCCCCACCGCTTACCACTTCTCATGTTCACTATCTACAAAATTTCTTTTAAAAAGATGAGCCCATTACCCCTAAAATGGGTGTCAGTCTGAAGCACCTGCACCCCTTCTTCCCCTTGAATGCATATCTGGCTCTTATTTACATTTCTATATAATCTCCTTGTTTTCCTAAATAAATATCTGTGCTTCTTCTGATATGCCCGGAAATTTCTTTCTATTGTGTAAGTCAAGAACCTGCCAGGGCCAAGTTGAGATTTCCATTTCCCCTTGGGGTGAAGTTCTTGGATCCTATTCAGTGATACCATGAAGAAAGTCCATTATGACTTTCATTTTCATTTTTGAAGGGCTCAATTTCATTGTCCCTTTTACAAACATTTATTTTCCTTTTTATTTTTTGAGAGTTGCCTGTTCATCTTCTTTGCTTATTTCTATAGGATTCATTCATCTATTTTTCTTATTGAAGGAAAGTTACTTATATAAATATTAATATTTTCCATGTTTTTCCCTATAGTTTCATGAAGATTATTTTGCATTTTAGCTCATTAAGTCCTAAGTATTCAAATCTGTGAGCATACTAATCACATATTCTCTCAAAGTTACCCCAAGTCATATGTTTGTTGAACAATTTAAGTTTCTATAGGTGTTCCACATCTGGAATGATAGAACAGAGTGGATCAATTTATAAATAGGTGACTCTGTAAATGTTTTAGAAAGCTGCATGTTTTTCTTAAAAATAAATTTATAAATCTATTATTTAGAAAAATTTTATTTTTATCTCATGAGCCATAAGAGGAACAAAGAGAGAGGGGAAGAAATGACATAGGAGACTGATGTTTATCATGCTTAAAAAATTTCTAAAATCATGAAGGGATTATTTAGTGGCTGTCAAATTTTAACTTACATAGGAATCACTTGGAGATCTTGTTAAAGTACAGATTTGATTCAGTAGGTCCAGATCAAGCCTGAGAATGCACATCCAGTTCTGCTTCCAAGTGAGTTGGATGGTTCATGGAGTACAATAAGAATACCTGGGTTCTACATTGCAGCAAGTGGGATAATATTAGTGAGTTCAGTGATCATTGTAATTCCATGTTATCATTTATTTGCAAACCCTCTCCTCTCTAATTAAGTTTATTATTCTCAACTTCTTATTCTGGAAAGTAGAAAACAACCACAGCTCATTTTAAAAAGAAGAATGCATCAGTGTACATGGAGTAACAGTCTTCTACTTCATGGCCTTTTAGAATATATTCCTCCTATTTTTTGATTCTGAGGATGGAACTGATTGGTAATCAACCCCTGAGATACATCTCCAGTCCCTTTTATTGTAACTTTGAGATAGTATCAAAGTTGGTTTCATAGGGACTCATTTAGTTGCTGAGTCTGCTCTTGAACTTGCTGTCCTCTAGTCTCAGTCCTTCAAGTCTCTGGGATTATAGTCAGGCACCACTCTGCCTGGCATATGGCCCAGAATTTTTAAAGGTAAATGTATAAGTTTAGAATATTCACTTTTTTATTTTGTTTTTATTTTTATTTTTACAGACTTCATTTTGATTCATTGTGCACAAGTGGGGTACAAATTTTCATTTCTATGGTAGTACACAATGTAGATTCACAGCATTCATTTAATCATACATGTACACAGGGTAATGATGTCTGTCTCAGTTTACTCTCTTTCTTTCCCCCACCCAGCACCATCCCATTTCCCTCTACACAATCTAAAGTTTCTCCATTCTCCTCTTACCCATCAAAACCCCTGTTAAGGTATCATCATCCATTATCAGAGAAAATATTCAGCCTTTTTTTGGGGGGGGATTGGTTTGTTTTATAATATTCTCCAATTCCATCCTTTTAACTGCAAAAGCCATAATTTTATTCTCCCTTATAACTAAGTAATATTTCACTGTATATATATATATACCACAGTTTGTTTATTCATTAGTCTATTGAAGGGCATCTAGACTGGTTCCACAATCTAGCTATTGTGAATAGAGCAGCTATAAATATTGCTCTGGCTGTGCCACTGTAGTATGCTGATCTTGTCTTTTGGGCATAAACTAAGGAGTGGGAGAGCTGGATCAAAATATGAGCCCATTTCAAGTTTTCTGAGGAATTTTCATACTGCACCAATTTGCAATTCTACCAGCAATGTATGAGAGTGCCTTTTTCCCCACATCCACACCAACAGATACTGCTTGTGTTCTTGACAATTGCCATTCTAGTTGGAGTGAGACAAAATTGTTGCATTTCTCTAATAACTACAGATGATGGACACTTTTTCATACATTTAATAATCACCTGTATATCTTCTTCTGTGAAGTGTCTGTCCAGTTCCTTAGCCCAATTATTGATTATGTTCTTTGTGTTTTTGTTGTAAAATTTTTTAAGTTCTTCATAAATTTTGGAGATTAGTGCTCTATCTGAAGTGCCTGTGGAAAAGATTTTCTCCCATTCCATAGGGTCTCTTTTCACATTCTTGTTTTTGCTGAGAGCTTTATACTTTGAATCCATCCCATTTACTGATTCTTGCTTTTTTTTCTTGCTCTCTGGGAGTCTTGCAGAAAGTCTGGTCCTAAGCAAACATGATGGAAATTTGGGTCTACTTTTTCTTCTATTTGTTGCAGGGTCCTGAGGGCTGGTCACTATTGGGTCAGGAGTTCTGAAGGCCAGAATATTAACATTTTTAAAAACAGAATTGAATATATAGAATGAATAAAATCACAATATGTAAAATTTTTTTAAAGCTAGAGAATTTCTTATATATCACCAAAATCAATAAAGTGCAGTTTGCATAAGTGCCAGAAAGATCCCATAATAATTTTTCATATAGCCTTGACATTATATATATATATATACATACATATATATGTATGTATATATATATATATATATATATATATATATATATATATATATACACATACATTTTACATAAGATGTTCACTTTTTGAAGCAATATTCAGCGGGATAAAATTAAGATAAAAGATTAGTCTTTTGGGTGGAAAAAGTCCAGCCCTGGCTAGCTGCTCTTCCCAGCATAATAAAGGGGTTTCTCTAATATTTTCTTTTCTCTCCTTTTTTCTTTCTTTGATTACAGCTATAGTCTGAACCCTCCTCAAGATAGTAATCTGATGGGTCTTGTAAAATGCAGCATAGCCAGGTGGGAAAAATGTCTTAGAGCAAAACACTGGAGATCTGAATTCTCATTCTGGTTTCAACACAGTTGGTTTGCATATTTAAAAATTTCTTGGCCTTGCTTCTTTGAATGAAGAATAGAGACAATAATAGTGCTCTACTCCCCCAGGATGATTGTGGAATAATATTTTCCCAGAGGGTTCTCCAGACATTCTCCCTTAGTGGCAGTGATGTCATTGACCTCTTATACTGTATTATATACTGATGTGGTTTTCCAATTTCCAAGCCAGTTGCCTCAAAACTTTATGCAAACTAAAAGTAATTTGCAGAAATTTTTCAATTTGAAAGAACAGAGCCAATTCCTCCAAGCCCCAATCTGCTCCCCTGGTACATCTCTCCACACCCCATCTCTGAAAAAAGCAGAGATGGTTAGTGGTACAAAGTACAGGATTTGAGCTCCTGATGTTGGGAAAGATACTTTGGCTTTGTAAGCCTCAGTGTTCCCATCTGTATCGATGACATTTATCTGTCATCATGGGTAAGGTGGCACTACAATGGGTAAGATTGGGCCACAGGGAGTGCTCAATTCTTAGTAGGTATTGCTTATTTTTTGCCCCTAGGTTTTCATATAATCTTGCTAGATTGAAGAAACCCATGTGGCTGGCAACAGAAAGTAAAAATAGCCTCTCCCTGTTGGGACTAATGACACGTTAAATAACTCAGGCTGACTCCTTACTCCCTGGCGAGTGAGCAAGATCAAGGCCTCAAAAGTGGTTTTAATAGTTAATGATGACAAATTCAACCACCATCAGGGATTGGTTAACAACAGTTCCCTGAATATGATCAGCTTGTGCTTTCCATATAGTCCTATGGGACTCTCACCTGTCTGAACCTCCCATGCCTTGCTGACCTTTAAGCTGATTGGTTCCTGCCTAGCCCCCACCCTACATGAAAGCTGTGTGATTTCCTCAATAAATGAGCTCCTGCTGTGAATGGTCTCCTTGATTGTCCTCCGCCCAGAGGGCTGGGAGTGGACGGTCATCCGGCCCTACCTATCCTGGTCTGACCTTGTTGGGGAGTGTCCCCTTCCCTTGTCACTGGTCGAGAAGAACAAGGGGGCTTAAGATCCCAACATCTCCCCATGTCCAGTTGCATTCATATATCCTCGGACAACTGGGTCTTGAAAAGGGCACTACTGGGCTGTTAGCCAGTGCTCCTTAGTCGCCATCAATATTTTATCAAAGACCAGAGCTCCTTTGTGCTGCTTTTAACCCTTGTCTCCTTTCTATCAAAGTGAGAGAAGGGGGCAAAGATGAGATTGGGGTCAGATGTAGTTCCTAATCCATCTGTTCCACTTGGCTGTTGTCGTCAGGCCTCAGTTTCCCCACTTACTCTTTCCTGTTTAGACTTGTGTAGGGTGATGTATAAAGGTTAATTGGGGTCCAGCAATATATGTTAAGGAAAGAGCTAATAAAGAAGCAAGCACAAAGGGTGGTGAAGAGCAAGAAGTGGCTCTCATGGGAAAGCTAGTCTAGTTTATTATCTATTCCAGGGTCATATCAGGTTACACTAGGTTACATAGTACCACTATCTTTATTCATGTCCAGATCACAAAACTTATTTGCTTATCAGAGTCCACTAGGACCAAAGGTTATAATAATATAATGTCTCCATGCTTCAAAGACCAAGGAGTTGCAGAGCATTTCTAAGTCATTCAAATGGAGCGCCTATTGTGTTATGAGGTGTTTGCTCAACTGAAAGGACTTTTGCTCCTCTAAACATTGACTGATCTGAAATCACTACTACTCCACTATTTTGTTTTGTATGGCCTTTAGGATAGACATGACTTGTCTTCTTTTCAAGGAAAATGGAGGGAGAAAGCAAGGCAAACATTGGTTTAAAAAAACAGAGTAAAATAAGGCAAATATCAATAAACATTCTCCAATGAAAAGCTTTTTGATCTATGTAAAATTTGGTAGCCATGAGGTTATCCAATCTAAAAAATTCCATCTTCCATCATCTTGCTTCACCTACTTTACAATGACCTTAAGATGATACAATTCCCTTTAAATGGGTTTACTATTATTTGTTAAATGGAAACAACACATATTATTAAATTCTGGCATCCCTTATGATGTAACTTCAGCAAATAATCAATTGCCACTGTATTATCAAGAACAGATTGATAATACAAATTTCAGAAGAATTAACAATTTTTGCTAAGTACTGTGGTGCCAACAATAAGGAATCAATAACACAGAAATAACAATAATTGTCAGCATAGTTGTGGAATTCTGGGAAATTTTGGCAAACAGAACTGTACCAAAATTTCCAGGGTACATTCTAAATCCATCTTGGCTAGAAACTGTTGAGCAGATATTGTTAAAATATTTATATCCCCCCAAGTCACTAGATGATTAGAAGACTGAGGGTTTCTTGGGTCTCTTGTTCTTATTGAATGTTTCTTCTTTGATTTAGGGTCCTCTTCAGCCAGGGTCAAATAGAATTTGGGAATCAGATTGAGATGTCCTTGAAGCCAACTCATAATGATTGATGGATCTCACACATCTGGCAGGAATCCAGACAGAAACTGTATATATATATATATATATACAATGGAATATTACTCAGCCATAAAAAATAATAAAATTATGGCATTTGCAGGCAAATGGATGAAATTGGAGAATATTATTTTAAGTTAGATAAGCTGATCTCAAAAACCCAAATGACAAATTATCTCACTGATAAGCAGATGATGACCAATACAGGGGGTAGGAAGGGGGCAAGAATGGAGAAAGGAGGGACTCTAGTGGGATAAGAGGAGTGGGAGGGGTGGGGGAAGAAAAAAAATAACAGGATGAATCAAAAACTATTACCCTGGATAAAGGTATGATTACACAAATGGTATGCCTTTACTTCATTTACAGAGAAACTAGATGTATCCCATTTGTTTACAATAAAAATGAATTTAAAAAAAGTTGAGGTAACTATGATCCCTAGCTTCTCCAGTGCTTTTCAAATGAATATGTGGTAGATTTCATCCAAGATTTTTCCTGCATTTATTGAGATGATCCCATGACTTTTTCCCATAATTCTGTTTTAAGGATGAAACATATTTATTGATTTGTGTATGTTGAACTATCCTTGGAAACCCACTTGTTTTGGTGCATCATCCTTTTGAATATGATTCATTAATTTTTTTTGTTTTATTCTTTTAATTTTGAAGTTATTTCAAACTTACAAAATGAAATTGTAGACCAGTAATAATACTTCTCATACACTTTTCATTCAGAGATTTCATTCAGCCTGTGCCCACTGTCCCAATGTGTCATTTCTGGCATAATAATCCAATCCAGCATCACAAGTTATATTTAGTTATCTCTCTAGTTTTCTTAAATCTGGAAGAGTTTCATAGTTCTTCCTCGATCTTTCCAACTTTTAATAGATTTGTGGGGATTTTTTTGGTACTGGGGATTGAATCCTAAGGTCCTTTACCAACTAAGGCACCTCCAATTCCTTTTTTTTTTTTGTTATTGTAAACAAATGGGACACATGTTGCTTCTCTGTTTGTACATGGCATAAAGTCATACCATTTTTGTAATCATAAATTTATATGGGGTAATGTTGGTTGATTAATTCTGTAATTTTTCCCTTCCCCCCACCCCTCCCACCCCTCTTTTCCCTCTATACAGTCCTTCCTTCCTCCATTCTTGCCCCCTCCCTAACCCTAACTCTAAGCTTAAAAATAACCCCTCTCACGCCCCATTATGTGTCATCATCAACTTATCAGTGAGATCATTGTTCCTTTGTTTTTTTGAGATTGGCTTATCTCACTTAGCATGATATTCTCCAATTTCATCCATTAGCCTGCAAATGCCATAATTTTATCATTCTTTATGACTAATATTCCATTGTATATATATATATATACCACAGTTTCTTCATCCATTCATCAATTGAAGGGCATCTAGGTTGGTTCCACTCTGGCTATTGTGAATTGAGCAGCTATGAACATTGATGTGACTGTATCTCTGTAGTATGTTGATTTTAAGTCCTTTGGGTATAGGCCAAGGAGTGGGATAGCTGGGTCAAATGGTGGTTCCATTCCAAATTTCTAAGGAATCTCCATACTGCTTTCCAGAGTGGCTGCACTAATTTGCAACCCCACTAGCAATGTATGAATTTACCTTTCTCCCCACATCCTCGCCAACACCTGTAGTTGCTTGTATTCTTGATAATCGCCATTCTAATTGGGGTGAGATGGAATCTTAGGGTGGCTTTGATTTGCATTTCTCTTATTACTAGTGATGTTGAACATTTTTCCATATGTTTGTTGATTGCTTGTAGGTCTTCTGTGAAGTGTCTGTTCATTTCCTTAGTTCATTTGTTGATTGGGTTATTTGTATTCTTGGTGTAGAGTTTTTTGAGTTCTTTATAGATTCTGGAGATTAGTGCTCTATCTGAAGTATGATTGGCAAAGATTTTCTCCCACTCTGTGGTCTTTCTTCGCATTGCTGATAGTTTCCTTTGCTGAGAGAAAGGTTTTTAGTTTGAATCTATCCCAGTTATTGATTCTTGCTTTTATTTCTTGTGCTATGGGAGTCCTCTTGAGGAAGTCTGGTGCTAAGCTGATGTGTTGAAGCTCTGGACCTTCTTTTTCTTCTATAAGATGCAGGGTCTCTGGTCTGATTCTGAGGTCCTTAATTGATTTTGAGTTTAGTTTTGTGCATGGTGAGAGATATGGGTTTAGTTTCATTCTGTTGCATATGGATTTCCAATTCTCCCAGCACCATTTGTTGAAGAGGCCATCTTTTCTCCATTGCATATTTCTGGCACCTTTTTCTAGCATGAGGAAACTGTATTTATTTGGATTTGTGTCTGTGTCCTCTATTCTGTACCATTGATCTACCTGTCTATATTGGTACCAATACCATGCCGTTTTTGTTACTAATGCTTTGTAGTATAGTTGAAGTTCTGGTATTGCAATACCCCCAGCTTCATTTTTTCTGTGAAGGATTGTTTTAGCTATTCTGGGATTCTTATTCTTCCAGATTAATTTCATAATTGCTTGTTCTATTTCTGTAAGGTATATGATTGAGGTTTTAATTGGAATTGCATTGAATCTGCATAGCACTTTTGGTAGTATGGCCATTTTGACAATATTAATTCTGCCTATCCAAGAACTTGTGAGATCATTACATCTTCTAAGGTTTTCTTTACTTTCTTTCTTTAGTGTTCTATAGTTCTTATTGCAGAGGTCTTTCACCTCTTTTGTGAGATTGATTCCCAAGTATTTCATCTTTTTGGAAGCTATTGTGAATGCGGTAGTTTTCCTAACTTCTCTTTCTGAAGATTCATCATTTATGTATAAAATGCATTAGACTTATGAGCGTTGATCTTATATCCTTCTACTTTACTGAATTCACTTATGAGTTCTTAAAGTTTTCTGGTGGAATTTCCTGGTTCCTCTAAGTATATGATCATATCATCAGCAAATAGGGATAGTTTGAGTTCTTCTTTTACTATTTGTATCCCTTTAATAATTTCATCTGTCTAATTGCTCTGGCTAGAGTTTCAAGAATGATATTGAATAGGAGAGCTGAAAGTGGGCATCCCTGTCTTGTTCCAGATTTTAGGGGGAATGCTTTCAGTTTTTCACAATTTAAAATGATATTATCCATGGGCTTAGTGTAGAAGACCTTTACAATGTTAAGGACTGTTCCCTCTATCCCTATTTTTTCTAGTGTTTTGAGCAAGAAGGGGTGCTGTATTTTTTGAAATGCATTTTCTGCATCTATTGAAATAATCATGTGATTCTTAACTTTAAGTCTATTGATATGGTCATTTACATTTATTGATTTCCTGATGTTGAACCAACCTTGTATCCCTGGGATGAAACCCACTTGATCTGGTGCACTATTTTTTAATATGTTTTTGTATGTGATTTGCTAAAATTTTGTTGAGAATTTTTGCATCAATGTTCACTAAGGATATTGGTCTAAAATTTTCTTTCCTCAATGTGTCTCTGTCTAG
The DNA here is from genome assembly GCF_902686445.1 of Sciurus carolinensis. Taxonomy (NCBI): domain Eukaryota; kingdom Metazoa; phylum Chordata; class Mammalia; order Rodentia; family Sciuridae; genus Sciurus; species Sciurus carolinensis. The sequence goes on along the minus strand of NW_025920171.1, from coordinate 12,589 downwards.
TTTAGGTATCAGGGTGATATTGGCTTCATAGAATGAGTTTGGGAGGGTTCCCTCCTGTTCTAATTCATGGAATACTTTGAAAAGAATTGGAATGATCTATTCTTTAAAGGTTTTGTAGAACTCGGCTGAGAATCCATCAGGTCCTGGACTTTTCTTTGTTGGAAGGCTTTTGATGACTTCTTCTATTTCATTACTTGAAATTGGTCTATTTAAATTGTGTATGTCTTCCTCATTTAGTTTAGGTAACTCATATGTCTCTAGAAACTTGTTGATATCTTTGAAATTTTCTATTTTTTTGGAGTATAGATTTTCAAAATAGCTTCTAATAATGTTTTGTATTTCAATCCTGTCTGTTTTGATATTTCCTTGTTCATTCCGAATATTGGTGATTTGGGTTTTCTCTCATCTTCTCTTTGTTAGTGTGGCCAAGGGTTTATCAATTTTGTTTATTTTTTTGAAGAACCAACTGTTTATTTTGTCAATTTTTTGTATTGTTTCTTTTGTTTCAATTTCATTGATTTCAGCTCTGAGTTTAACTATTTCTTGTCTTCTACTACTTTTGGTGTTGGCTGTTCTTATTTTTCTATGGCTTTGAGCTGCAGTGTTAGGTCGTTTATTTGTTGGGTTTTACTTCTTTTATTGAATGCACTCCATGAAATGAATTTTCCTCTAAGTACTGATTTCATAGTGTCCCAGAGAAATTGATATGATGTTTCTTTGTTCTCATTTACCTCTAAGAATTTTTTAAATTCCTTCCTAATATCTTCTGTTATCCATTAATCATATAATAGCATATTATTTAATCTCCAGGTGTTGGAGTAATTTCTGTTTTTTATCTTTCATTTATTTCTAATTTCAATCCATTATGATCTGATAGAATAAAAGGTAGTGTCTCAATTTTCTTGTATTTGCTAACATTAGCTTTGTGGCATAATATATGGTATATTTTAGAGAATGATCCATGTGCTGCTGAGAAGAAAGTGTATTTAATCTTCATTGGTATATTCTATAAATGTCTGTTAAGTCTAAATTATTGATTGTATTATTGAGAACATCTCAGCAGTCCACTGATACCTGAACAACATGAGAAAACAAGGGAAGAAAATGCCTCAAACAAATCTAGATATTACTTCAATAAAATCCAATGACAGCATGGCAGAAGAAATGTCAGAAAGGGAGTTCAAAATGTACATAATTAACGATGAAATGAAAGAGCAATGCAGGCATTGAATGATCGCACCAATTGACAGATAAAAGAGCAAATACAGGAAGCAAAAGATCATTTCAATAAAGAGTTACAGATATTGAAAAAAAACAAATAAAAATCCTTGAAATGAAGGAAACAATAAACCAAATTAAGAACTCCATAGAAAGCATAACCAATAGGACAGAACACCTGGAATACAGAACCTCAGATATTGAAGACAAAATATTTAACCTTGAAAACAAAGTTGACCAAACAGAGAAGATTGTAAGAAATCATGAACAGAATCTCCGAGAACTATGGGTTACCATGAAAAGGCCAAAGTGAATAATTATTGGGATTGAGGAAGGCTTAGAGAAACAAACCAAAGGAATGAACAATCTATTCAATGAAATAATTTCAGAAAATTTCCCAAATCTGAAGAATGAAATGGAAAATCAAGTTCAAGAGGCTTATAGGACTCCAAATACATAAAATTACAACAGACCCACACCAAGGCACATTGCAATGAATATACCTAACATACAAAATAAAGACAGAATTTTAAAGTCTGTGAGAGAAAAGAACCAAATTACATTCAGGGGGAAACCAATACAGATATCAGCAGATTTTTCAATCCAGTCTTTAAAAGCTATAAGGGCCTGGAACAACATTTTTCAAGCCCTGAAAGAAAATGGATGCCAACCAAGAAAATTATACCCAGCAAAACTTACCTTCAGATTTGATGATGAAATAAAATTCTTCCATGAAAAACAAAAGCTAAAAGAATTTACAAAATAAAGCAAGCATTACAGAATATTCTCAGCAAAATATTCCATGAGGAAGAGATGAAAAACAAAGAAGCAAATCAGCAAAGGGAGAAGCTATCATAAATTAACTCTCAAATAAAGAGGAACCAAGTCGTGACAAAAATAAATAAATAAATAAATAAAATGTGTCAAATGACTGGGAATACAAATCATATCACAATAATAACCCTGAATATTAATGGCCTGAATTCATCAATCAAAAGACATAGACTGGCAGATTGGATCAAAAAGAAAGATCCAACAATATGTTGCCTACAAGAGACTCATCTCATAGAGAGAGATACCCATAGACTAAAGGTAAAAGGATGGGGGAAAACATACCATGCGCATGGACTCAGCAAAAAAGCTGGGGTATCCATCCTCATTTCAGATAATGTGGACTTCAAGCCAAAGTTAGTCAGAAGGGATAAAGAAGGACATTTCATACTGCTTACAGGGAACCATAAATCAGTAAGACATAACAATCATTAATATCTATGCCCCAAACAGTGGCTCATCCATGTATGTCAAACAAATCCTTCTCAATCTCAGAAACCAAGTAGACCATAATACAATAATACTAGATGATTTTAACATGCCCCTCTCACCACTTGACAGATCTTCCAAACAAAAATTGAACAAAGAAACCATAGAACTCAATAACACAATCATTAATATTTTAACGATGTTTGCATCTATATTTATCAGGGCTATTCTCTGTACTTTTCTTTCCTTGATATGTCTTTCTGTGTTTTAATATCAGGGTTATACCAGCTTCTTAAAATATATTTGGGAAAGTTTCCTCCCTTTCAATTTCATGGAATAATTTGTGAAAGAATGCTGTTAGTTTTTCTGTAATGATTTGGTAGAATTCAACTGAGAATCAATTAGATTGTGGGCTTTCCTATTGTGGAAGTTTAGTCTGTTCTTTTTTCAAGGCCATGAAGTGAAATATAGGCTTATTTACTTGGAATCTGTCACATTTTTAATTGTAGGCAAACAGTGCCATAAGTTTTCCTCTTAGAACTGCTTTTATACAATGCCAGATACATTGATATGCTCAGTCTTTGTTCTCATTAATTTCTAAGAATTGGGGGCGGGCCAAGGTGGTGGACTAGAGGGCAGCTGCATTTCATGCTGCTCCAGGACACAAGATTCAAAAGAGGAGATAGTGAGAGACTTGGGACCAACTCAAAGCTGCCGGGTGAGTCTCTCCCGTTGGGGAGGCGTCCCGGATGGGGCGGTAGCCCCAGAATGCAGGGAATTTGTGAAGTGGAGTTGCTCGGTGAGATGCCCCTCCCCCACTGGAGCGGTAAACATGGACAACTGGGATCATCGTAGAGGAGGTGGCTCAGCACAGCGCTTGGACTCGCGCAACCACTGGGGCTCCGGGCGGCTGCCTGGGGAGGAGCTGTATGGTGAGCTGTTTGGACCCAGAACGACTGCTTCTGAACACCGGGGAGTTGACCGGAGGAGGAGGAGAGGCCTGGCAGGTCGTTTGGTCTAGGAGTGACTGCATCACAGCCATGGGCGATTGCCAGAGGAGGAGCTGCGTGGTGAACTGTTTGAACTCAGAGCGAGCGCTCCTGTGTGCCGGGAGATTGCCCGGAGGAGGAGGAGGAATGCTGCATGTTGCTTGACCTGGGAGTGACTGCATCAGAGCCTCGGGCGGTTGCCAGAGGAGGAGCTGTGTGACGAGCTGTTTGAACTCGGAGCAGCTGCTCCAGAACACTGGTGGACTGCCTGGAGGAGGAGAGCGGTGGGACGCTTAGTCTGGGAGTGACTGCATCAGAACCACAGGCGGTTGCCAGAGGAGGAGGCGAGTGGTGAGTTGATTGGACTAAAAGCGACCGCTCCTGAACACCGGTGGCCTGCCTGGAGGAGGAGTGTGGTGAGTCACCTGGTCTCGGAGCCACCGCTCCTGAACACCCAGGGGGCTACCCCAAGGAGGAGGAGGAGGAACAGGGCGGGTCACTTGGACTTGGAGTGACTGCCTAGGGCTACGGATGGTTGGCGGGAGGAGGAGACCTGAAGTGAGTTGTTTGGACTCCTAGTGACTGCGTCGGAAACTGGGCAGCTGTCCGGAGGAGGAAGTGTGTGGCGGGTCTCTGGGTCTTGGAGCTATTGTACGGGGCTCCAGGTGGTGGCTCAGGGGAGGGGCTGCATAGCCAGGCAATTGGTGCAGAGCAGGGTCCCAGGAGCTAGGTGGCTTCTTGCTGGAAGAGCCGCACAGAGACACGCCTAGGGGTGGAGCGAAGTTTCCAGGGCAGCGGGCAGATTCTCTGGGAGAGGCAGCCTAAGGAGACTCGCCTGTGAAGGGTGAGGCTCCCAGGCCCAGGACGTAGGTCTGGGCCCCTGAGATCATTGCAGAGGAAGACAGCCCAGCCCAGGTGGTAGTTGTAGATTGAGGGGAACCTCTAAAAGGGCAACTGACCAGTGAGACGTCCCCACCGAGTGACTCTTCCCGGCCGGGGGAGGTTTTCCCACAGGGACGGTAAAGCCAGAGACATAGGCACAAACAGGCCTTGCCTCGGCCCGCAGTCTAGTTCCCCATTGGATGACCATTGGTCAACAAGTGGAGGCACCTCTGCCCACTAGCAGGGAATATACGCCACCTGAGGGTTACCACACCTAGAGAGGCAGCTTCTTCGTGGAGCTCTGCATTATCAACCTCCTTCAAGACTTCAGGCTACTGAAGGATAAGAGGGGATATACTAGCAATCTTCAGGGATATTATAAGTTGATAGAGGAAATCTGCAACATCTTAATGACCCACTGATCCCTGAACAATATGAGAAACAAAGGGAAGAAAATGCCCCAAACAAATCTAGATGTTACATCAATAAAATCCAACAACAGCATGGCAGAAGAAATGACAGAAAGGGAGTTCAGAATGTACATAATTAAAATGATTAGGGAAGCAAACAATGAGATGAAAGAGCAAATGCAGGCATTGAACGATCGCACCAATCGACAGTTAACAGAGCAAATTCAGGAAGCAAAAGATCATTTCAATAAAGAGTTAGAGATATTGAAAAAAAAACCAAACAGAAATCCTTGAAATGAAGGAAAAAATAAACCAAATTAAGAACTCCATAGAAAGCATAACCAATAGGATAGAACAGCTACTGAATATCTGAACAGAACTTCAGATATTGAAGACAAAATATTTAACCTCGAAAACAAAGTTGAACAAACAGAGAAGATGGTGAGAAATCATGAACAGAATCTCCAAGAACTATGGGATATCATGAAAAGGCCAAATTTGAGAATTATTGGGATTGAGGAAGGCTTAGAGAAACAAACCAAAGGAATGAACAATCTATTTGAAGAAATAATATCAGAAAATTTCCCAAATCTGAAGAATGAAATGGAAAATCAAGTCCAAGAGGCTTATAGGACTCCAAATACACAAAATTACAACAGACCTACACCAAGGCACATTATAATGAAAATACCTAACATACAAAATAAAGACAGAATTTTAAAGGCTGTGAGAGAAAAGAACCAAATTACATTCAGTGGGAAGCCAATATGGATATCAGCAGATTTTTCAATCCAGACCCTAAAAGCTAGAAGGGCCTGGAACAACATTTTTCAAGCTCTGAAAGAAAATGGATGCCAACCAAGAATCTTATACCCAGCAAAACTTACCTTCAAATTTGACGATGAAATAAGATCATTCCATGATAAACAAAAGCTAAAGAATTTACAAAAAAAAAGTCAGCATTACAGAACATTCTCAGCAAAGTATTTCATGAGGAAGAGATAAAAAAAAAAGAAGCAAATCAGCAAAGGGAGGAATTATCCTAAAGGAACTGTCAAATAAAGGAGGAACCAAGATGTGTCAAAAATTTTAAATATGAACCAAATGACTGGGAATACAAATCATATCACAATAATAACCCTGAATATTAATGGCCTGAATTCATCAATCAAAAGACATAGACTGGCAGATTGGATTAAAAAGAAAGATCCAACAATATGTTGCCTGCAAGAGACTCACCTCATAGAAAGGGATACCCATAGACTAAAGGTGAAAGGATGGGGAAAAACATACCATGCGCATGGGCTCAGCAAAAAAGCTGGAGTATCCATCCTCATTTCAGATAATGTGGACTTCAAGCCAATGTTAGTTTGAAGGGATAAAGAAGGACATTTCATAATGCTTAAGGGAAGCATAAATCAGCAAGATATAACAATCATAAACATCTATGCCCCAAACAGTGGCCCATCCATGTATGTTAAACAAATCCGTCTCAATTTTAGAAACCAAATAGACCATAACACAATAATACTAGGTGATTTTAACACGCCTCTTTCACCACTGGACAGATCTTCCAAACAAAAATTGAACAAAGAAACCATAGATCTCAATAACACAATCAATAATTTAGACTTAACAGACATTTATAGAATATACCATCCAACCAAGAGCGAATACACTTTCTTCTCAGCAGCACATGAATCCTTCTCTAAAATAGACCATATATTATGCCACAAAGCTAATGTCAGCAAATACAAGAAGATAGAGACACTACCATGTATTCTATCAGATCATAATGGATTGAAGTTACAAATTAATGAAAGAGTAAAAAACAGAAACTACCCCAACACCTGGAGATTAAACAATATGCTATTATATGATGAATGGATAACAGAAGATATTAGGAAGGAAATTAAAAAATTCTTAGAGGTAAACGAGAACAAAGAAACATCATACCAAAATCTCTGGGACACTATGAAAGCGGTACTTAGAGGAAGATTTATTTCATGGAGCGCATCTAATAAAAGAAGTAAAACTCAAAAAATAAATGACCTAACACTACAGCTCAAAGCCCTAGAAAAAGAAAAACAGACCAACACCAAAAGTAGTAGAAGACAGGAAATAGTTAAACTCAGAGCTGAAATCAACGAAATTGAAACGAAAGAAAAATACAAAAAATTGACAAAATAAATAGTTGGTTCTTCGAAAAAATAAACAAAATTGATAAACCTTTAGCCACACTAACAAAGAGAAGACGAGAGAAAACCCAAATCACTAAAATTCGGAATGAACAAGGAAATATCACAACAGACACGACTGAAATACAAAACATAATTAGAAGCTATTTTGAAAATCTATACTCCAACAAAATAGAAAATTTCGAAGACATCAACAGGTTTCTAGAGACATATGAATTGCCTAAACTGAACGAGGAGGACATACACAATTTAAATAGTCCAATTTCAAGTAATGAAATAGAAGAAGTCATCAAAAGCCTTCCAACAAAGAAAAGTCCAGGACCAGATGGGTTCTCAGCCGAGTTCTACAAAACTTTTAAAGAAGAACTCATTCCAATACTTCTCAAAGTATTCCAGAAAATAGAAGAGGAGGGAACTCTCCCAAACTCATTCTATGAAGCCAATATTACCCTGATTCCTAAACCAGACAGAGACACATCGAGGAAAGAAAATTTCAGACCAATATCCTTAATGAACATCGACGCAAAAATTCTAAACAAAATTTTAGCAAATCGCATACAAAAACATATTAAAAAGATAGTGCACCATGATCAAGTGGGTTTCATCCCAGGGATGCAAGGTTGGTTCAACATCAGGAAATCAATAAATGTCAGTCACCATATCAATACACTTAAAGTCAAGAATAACATGATTATTTCGATAGATGCAGAAAAAGCATTTGATAAAATACAGCACCCCTTCATGCTCAAAACACTAGAAAAAATAGGGATAGTGGGAACATTCCTTAACATTGTAAAGGCCATCTACGCTAAACCCATGGCTAATATCATTCTAAATGGTGAAAAACTGAAAGCTTTCCCTCTAAAAACTGGAACAAGGCAGGGATGCCCTCTTTCACCATTTGTATTCAATATCGTCCTTGAAACTCTAGCGCGAGCAATTAGACAGACCAAAGAAATTAAAGGGATACAAATAGGAAAAGAAGAACTCAAACTATCCCTATTTGCTGATGATATGATGGTATGCTTAGAGGAACCAGGAAATTCCACCAGAAAACTTTTAGATCTCATAAGTGAATTCAGTAAAGTAGTGAGATATAAGATCAATGCACATAAATCTAAGGCATTTTTATATATAAGCGATGAATCTTCAGAAAGAGAAATTAGGAAAACTACCCCATTCACAATAGCTTCGAAAAAAATAAAGTATTTGGGATTCAATCTCACAAAAGAGGTGAAAGACCTCTACAATGAGATCTACAGAACACTAAAGAAACAAATTCAAGAAAACCTTAGAAGATGGAAAGATCTCCCATATGGTTGGATAGGAAGAATTAATATTGTCAAAATGGCCATACTACCAAAAGTGCTATACAGATTCAATGCAATTCCAATTAAAATCCCAATGATGTACCTTACAGAAATAGAGCAAGCAATTATGAAATTCATCTGGAAGAATAAAAAACCCAGAAGTGCTAAAGCAATCCTTGACAGAAAGAGTGAAGCAGGGGGTATCGCAATACCAGATCTTCAACTCTACTACAAAGCAATAATAACAAAAACGGCATGGTATTGGTACCAAAATCGAAAGGTGGATCAATGGTACAGAATAGAGGACACGGACACAAACCCAAATAAATACAATTTTCTCATACTAGACAAAGGGGCCAAAAATATGCAATGGAGAAAAGATAGCCTCTTCAACAAATGGTGCTGGGAGAATTGGAAATCCATATGCAACAGAATGAAACTAAACCCATATCTCTCACCATGCACAAAACTAAACTCAAAATGGGTTAAGGATCTCGGAATCAGACCAGAGACCTTGCATCTTATAGAAGAAAAAGTAGGTCCAGAGCTTCAACATGTCGGCTTAGGACCAGACTTCCTCAACAGGACTCCCATCGCACAAGAAATAAAAGCAAGAATTAATAACTGGGATAGATTCAAACTAAAAAGCTTTCTCTCAGCAAAGGAAACTATCAGCAATGCAAAGAAAGAGCCTACAGAGTGGGAGAAAATCTTTGCCAATCATACTTCAGATAGAGCACTAATCTCCAGAATCTATAAAGAACTCAAAAAACTCTACACCAAGAATGTAAATAATCCAACTGACAAATGGGCTAAGGAAATGAATAGACACTTCACAGAAGAAGATCTACAAGCAATCAACAAACATATGGAAAAATGTTCAACATCTCTAGTAATAAGAGAAATGCAAATCAAAACCACCCTAAGATTCCATCTCACCCCAATTAGAATGGCAATTATCAAGAATACAATCAACAACAGGTGTTGGCGAGGATGTGGGGAGAAAGGTACACTCTTACATTGCTGGTGGGGCTGCAAATTAGTGCAGCCACTCTGGAAAGCAGTGTGGAGATTCCTTAGAAAACTTGGAATGGAAACACCATTTGACCCAGCTATCCCACTCCTTGGCCTATACCCAAAGGACTTAAAATCAGCATATTACAGAGATACAGCCACATCAATGTTCATAGCTGCTCAGTTCACAATAGCCAGATTGTGGAACCAACCTAGAGGTCCTTCAATTGATGAATGGATAAAGAAAATGTGGTATATATATACAATGGAATATTACTCAGCCATAAAGAACGATAAAATTATGGCATTTGCAGGCAAATGGATGAAACTGGAGAATATCATGTTAAGTGAGATAAGCCAATCTCAAAAAACCAAAGGAAGAATGATATCGCTAATAAGTGGATGATGACACATAATGGGGGGTGGGAAGGGTTAGTGTTGGGGTTGGAGTTGGGTTTAGGGAGGGGGGCAGGAATGGAAGAAGGAAGGACTGTATAGATGGAGGGGAAGGATGGGAGGGGAGGGGGGAAAGGGAAAAAATGGCAGAATGAATCAAACAACATTACCCTATGTAAATTTATGATTACACAAATGGTATGCCTTTACACCATGTACAGAGAAAAAACATGTATCCCATTTGTTTACAATAAAATAAAATAACATTGGCTATAATATTTATTTAAAACATGGGTACTAGTAGATTCTAATATTTGAAGAATTAAACATAATAAATATATAGAAAAGAAAAAAGAGTGAAATGGTAATAAGTGTCATATCTTACTCAGTTTCAGTAACAGATTAAATTGAGAATGTCAGAAAAGGAGTTGAATTCCATTTCAGGATCTTCATAGTGTGGAGGTCCTCTCTGTCATGTCCCTTGTGGATGAGGAAAGAGTTAACTGCTGGAGGTGGATATTGTCTGTTTCAGTCTTTTTCCCAAAAACTTATGTATTCAATAAACACACAAGATCCAATACACTTTTTAAATGAGAGGGTGCATGACAGGTCTGGCCATACCATCTCTGGCTTCTAACAACAACAACTATTCACAGAACTCTCTTTTATTTTTAATACACAGGTAAAGGGGGTTAAGACATGGAGGAGCATCTTCTGTGATTGAAAGGATAGAGTGGAGTTAAGTAATCCATTCTCTTAGGGGATATATTCCAGAAGGAGTCAGGGAACCACTGGCACACAGCACCACAAGCTTCCTGGTAATTTGGAACAGACCTTTGTGTCTGTTAGTTCCTAGAAATCAGGTCTCTGCATCTCATAGCTCAGCCTCATCTGATTCTGCTAAATAAGGATGGTTTCCCATAGTTTATATCAGAGGTAAGTTGGTAAATAAAAAAGGGAGAGAAGAAGAGAGAACAAAGAATAAGAAAATTAAAAATTACAAAGAACAAAAGAAAGCAAAAGAAGTGGGCACATATTGTGAAGGGAGGTAAATTCAGATTAAACATTAGAAAGTGGAAGAGTAAAGCATTAGAAAAAAAAATGTGAGTTTCCAGTAACAACACTGGTCTTAGAGACAGAGTAAAAATTTCCAACAGTTTTTCTTTATCAACAATGGAATGTAATTAAGAAATTCATGCCATGTCATGCAGTGCTATATTTGGTTTGCCATAAATAAATATAAAAACATATGATCCACCATAGATGTATGTAATTTATTGCTATTATGAAAGTTTCTGACTTCCTAGAAAAGTAAAAATGGTACAGAATAATATAATCTGGAAATAAAAAAAGGTAGGACTATTATGAAAGGATCAGCAAAGTATACCCTGGTAAAATGTTCACCGAAAGATTATGAGTACTAATACACCTACAATTTGGGGAACAAAATATGAGGATTTCAAATAGGCAAGTTATGTTAGAGGAGCTGGTAGAAGAGTAGCTATAGCCAAGAATGCTCAAACTTTACTGAATCCAATATTGGGGACCATGTTCAAAATGCACATTGTACTCAACAGGTTTTTGCATCCACATTTCTAAAACATTTAAAGATGTTTCCAATGCTCCTGATCCATGAACCACCTTCTGATTTGCAAAGGAGGGAACTGCCTTGAGGGAGTCTAAATGAAGAGCTGTTGCATGTTAATTCAGTCATAACCAGATCCAGAGAAAACACAAATTTTTTTTGAGCATGTCTCTGGGTAAAGGAAAAGGACAACAACAAGGAAGATACAAAAATTATATTCCTAGTCAACCAAGTACAATGACACACCTGAAATCACAGTGAACCCAGAGGATGGTATAGGAGGATCACAGGTTCTAGGCCAACCTCAGCAAAGAGTGAAGTCATAGCAATTAGCAAGAAGTTACCTCATAAATAAATAAATAAATAAGCCAGTCAGTCAGTAAGTAAATAATGCTGAAGATGAGGATCAGTCACATAAGTTTCCTGGGTTATATATGTGGTAGCAAATATATGTATTTTAAGATAAAACTACTGAATAAGAAGAAATTGTAGTAGGGATAATCTAAGACCAAAGCTCTAGAAATTGTTTTTAAATAGCTAACAGGAAGGGGACATAAGCTAGGTAATTCTGGAAAGGAATGCAAAGGAAACAACAGTAAGCTGGCCCAGTTTCTAAAACTTTGTTAATTTAATTGAACTTTATTCTATACAGGTACAGAAAATTGTTTATCCTCTCTATTTCTGGAAACATTCCCTCCATTCAGGCCTTCAGGAACATCACAATGGAATGTTGCTTTCTCATTATTTATCTGTATTCTCACAAAGGCCCTCCATATCTACCCCACAGCATTGATATTGGTCTAGCTACACTGCATATGCAGCCATCAGCCTCTATCCCTTTTCCTACCTGTGCTGTCCTCTGTCATTACTCCTCATCCATTTCTAAATGGTCATACAAATATGGGTCCATTTGGTGCTTTTCTCTGTGTCATGCTACAGCCTTCCCTGTTCTTACTATTTCCTGCCTCTGGTTCATGATCTCACTCCTTAAGCCTCTCTTCATACCAACCTCCAGAAAAGGTACCTTTTTTCTCAACTACATCTTACCAAAAACTTGTTCAGTTATTGGTTCAAATAATTAGAGCTGTTGACACCATGGTGATATAAAAGATATCCCCAGCAATCTGGGAGCAAGTGGATTAGATTTGTACAGAAAAATTTTACAGGTCAATTTACTAGGTCCCAAATAGAATAGTTGCTGGGTTACTAAGGTAGCCCCAAGAGGAGAAACACTAAACTCAGGAAGACTAGCCATAGTCCTGAAGGACTGAACAAATAGTTTGCCTTCTAAAAGAAGAAAATCAATTCATCAGAATAGTGGAAAAAA